>NW_015090880.1:11585225-11655333 GCF_001431845.1 Calidris pugnax
GGGGGGGGGGGGCTTCGCATTTTTCATGCAGTTTGATCCTGCTCGGCTTGTTAACACTCAGTTGCTTTTGTGATTAATTATTTAATCCTCTCCCTTGGTACTGGGGTATAATAGCGCAACCCCCCACTTTCTGCTGAGATTCACAGTTCTTTGCTTTTCCCTGCAAGCCCTTCGTGCCACCTCAAAGCTCAGAGCCGGGAGGTTTGGGCTGCGGTGCTTAAAGAGCCCATCAGCCACCCGAGGTGCTGCTCACCCTGCGGCACCACCGGGCAAGGACCGGGGCTCTGCCGGCAGGCAGCCATCGGTCCCGGCTCACGCACGTACCAAAGAGAGTGGGGAGGGCTGTCCCCGAGTGCCCTGTCCCCCAAACACAGCCTCTGACTCCAATGGCTACTTGCGTGATGGGGAGACATCAAACGAGGCCAGCGTCTACTCCAGATGCAGTCAGACACAGGAACTGCAAATTGGAGGCGAACTTGTCAGTAAAGAGATTTTATTTGGGGAGTCAGGCTTGGCAGCCCTCTTCCCTTTCTCTTTCAGATGCCTTTTGAACAGCTTTCAGCTCAAGTTTTTGTAATCACCCGGGCGTAGCATCTTCAGCCGTTTGGTTTTGGGGATGATGCTTGTTGCCTTGATTTGTTCTCTGAGGCTGTAAGTGCAGAGAAATTCACCAGTTCTCTGCACCCAGTGTTCAAGCACCCACTTGCACATAGAGGTACCTGAGCCAGGGGCTCGTACCCATGGTGGGGCAATTGTTGGGGTGCCCCCTGAGCATGCTGCTGGGGTCAGGTGCTGGTGTGTGTTCACACACTGCACGTCTGTGGAAGGGCATAGGGTGTATTTGTGACCGGTGGGTGCTGCAGTTCTTGTTACTGGGGTTCTGTTTCTAAATAAGTGAGCTGAATGCTTGTAACATCCAAACCATCTCCTGTCCTCTGGGGCTGCAGGGCCCATAGACTACATGCAGCCAGGCTGGCAGGTCCCCTCAGCTCTGGAAAGCACCTTCCTCCCTCCTCGAGCATGTGATTCCTGCTTGAAGCCCCAACTGCTGGATAAGGCGAGGCCTGAGGTCTGAATAATTAGCAAGGAATTAGCTGTGTTTTCTTTATGAGATGGTCTCCCCAGTTCTTCTGATGTTTGCATCCTTTTCCTTTCATCTCGTGCCTCTGTGGCAGGTGCCCTGCACAGCCGTGGGGTGCGTGGGAGGCTCTGCTGAGGGGCTGGCAGTTGCATCCCAGTGCAGGAGCATCAGGAGCCTCGTGCCTGTGTCCTGCTGATGTGACTCGGAAGGTGTGAGTCTTGTCCTTCACCCCACTGCAAACTCCCTGTCTGCTGCTGGACGAGCCACCCCTCCTCGGGTTCTGTAAAATAGTAAAGTGCCAACTCCCCTCCCTGCCAAAGGTGTTGGAAAAGCTGATTACTTTATGGTTAGGAAGCTGATGAAGCATTAGCCTGGGTTTCTTTATGTTTTATTGGGGTCCATAAATTAAATGGAAAGTCACCATGATGAGGAAAGGAGCCAGGGAGAGCAATTATTTGTCGGGAAGACGTCATGACTAATGGTTTAGCTACATGTTAATTGAAAGTTTCAGCAAAGTAACACCTGAAGGCAGCTAATACTGAGTGTATAGAGCAGATGATGACAGGCTGCATCGCTTACAAACTCGCTGTTGAGGAAGCTTGAAGTAACCAAAAGGTGTTAATCAAATAGCGTCTTTAAGACGTGGAACCGGATGGCTGAGCTACGAAGCCCCAGTCATCTGAACGTCTTTGTTTCTTTGCCTCTGTCTGCAGACGGATTTACCAGACTGATTTACTCCCTCCAGATGTTATCTGTGCTGCAGTTTCCCCATAGGTTATAATTTTTGAATCCCTGCCATATCCCTTGGGGATGTTTTGCTTGACCTCCCAAGGCTGTACTTTAGTGTAAACCTATGCAAAATCCTCTATGGGGCTCCCTGTGTGGGCGCGGGGTGCAAAGGCGTGTGTGCTCATGGCCTCTGCTCACATGCCCTCACCATCAAACTTCCCAAATGCAGACCCAAGACCTCAAACGTCCCCCAGGTAGGCGTCAGTGGGTCCCTGTGAGCTGCCACTGCCCACCACGGTGCGATGGGGACTGTCATTGGCATGGTGCAAAGTGCCTCTGAGGCCCTCCCTGACCCTAGGGCCAGGTCCAGCTTCCAGGAATGATGTCTCATTTCCTATCAGAAGATCATAGTGTGTGCCTTCACCTCCAGTCTCTGTTAATAGCACATAAATAACCCACTTGGGTCAGAGATGTTGAGGGTGATACGTAAGCTAGAAAGAATACAGAGCAAAGGCTGGACTCACTGCCCTGATGATTAGATCATAGTAAAAATAAAGTTCAAGCCTAAAATGCCCCTTTTTTTTTCCCCAACTCAACCGACTCTTGAAATTACACTAGGCCACACCATAAGTGTAGGTACCCCAGGTATAGTTTTTTCAGAACACAACAACATTTTAAGACCCCAATATCATAACCTTTGAGCCACATTGGTCATATTATTTATTAATAGTTACCATTTCCAGGGCTGACTCTTGACATATAAGCTTCACTTTAGATCATTGCTTAGTCTACTTAAAGCCTGTTGAACTTTTCATATTACAGGGAAACTAACATACATAATGATTTGTGGGATTCAGGCTGTGTATAAGAATACGATTACCTTCTCATTTGTCAAGAAATTAGCAAAAAAAGATAGTTCTGTGATAGACAAGTCTATAAAGTAAGGAAGTTTAAAATACACATTATGTACAACATCCTGGTAAAGTCCCACTTACAAAATTGTTAAATCTCTAAAATTATTATCTAAATAAATATTTTATTGCATTTTAATTTGCTTTATTATATTCTGCAGTGCCCTGAGCACCTTGACTTCATAAATAAAAGAGTTATTATGTAGAGTCTTTGCAATATGAAAATTAATGCTTAAATGCTTGGAGACTTATAAAAAATTTGGCAGGGTTTCTAAGGCTAGTGATAAGGGTTCATAAACACGGTAATTTTTCCACTCTCAAAAATTTCAGGTCAATAGAGTACAAGAGGAGTTGTTAAGAAAACCTGTGCTCTTTTAATAAGAGACTGGAGTGTTTGGAGGGCAGTGTACCCAACTGTTACACTGCAGCACTCTCTAATAACATCTCCAGACACTGCAATGGCAATAAAGCATGACAGGATTGTATAATAACTCTATTAATCACTTTTTCTGGTAACATGAGGAGACCGTGTTAGAGCAACCATCTAACCCCTTTCAGTGCTGCAGGAAGTTTGGGGCAATTATTCCAGGGGACCACCGTCCCTTGTTTTAGTCTCTGCACTCACTTTAGGTCTGTTTTGGGGTGGTCCATGTAGTGTGTTTTGCTTCTTGGAAGGAACTTGGAGCAGAATGTGTATGTGTGTCTGTCCCACCTGCCAGCCAGGAGGGGCTTTGGGAAGGGAACAAAGCCAAATTGATGCTAAGGCACATGGAACACGCTCCCCCCAGCTGATCTGAGTCCTGTCCTGCATTATTTGTGTGTTTTTCCGCCAGCTTTGCGCCCTGGGGGATGGGGCAGGAAGAAAGTTCTGGGGTGGGAGCGCCTTTGCACTGGGTTTATGGTAGGAGCCCATTGCAGGGTGGGCATCGATGCCTCCGCCAGCCTGGAGCCAGATCTCCTGAGCCCTGGGCAGGGTTGGCAGTGACATCTGTCCTGCTGGTGCGTCTCTGCAATGGGTACAGGAGGATCCACACATCACCATAGCATGTTCCCTGGTGGGGGAATGGCTCCAAAGTCCTCAGTGGCCAAAGATTCATCATGGGATAGTGCTGTTGGTGGTCTCTGGATGCATGGCCCATTGCTAATTAAGCATGCAACAGGGAAACTGTGGGTTCTTTTCCCCCTCGTGTAAATTTGCACATTTAATGACTGCTTGAGTAGCAGACACAAAATTGGGTTGAATGAAGAGGTTTCTAAGAGGACACTACTTGACCTATGCTACTGATCCTTTTCAAAGCTCCTCAGTAGCCAGGAGGTGTCCCAGAAGAAGATAATTAGGCTTGAGCTATTTCAACCTCCTCTGATCCCTAAGAAAGAGTTAATTACAGTCTTTTCCCTCTTGCTCAAAGGTGGCTGGGTATTATCATCAGAGCTGTAATTATTCATGCTAATTGCTTATTTGGAGAGGGAGAGAGAATGAGAGAGAGAGAAGCCCCAGACTCCACATTAGTGATTAGCAGAGCAGACCAGGTGCACTTCGTTAAGGCTGGACCGAGGTAGTGCTTGGGGGTGGAAGGAGGTTGGGGATGCTGGAGTGTTTGTGAGCGAGTGGTGGAGCAGACCCGGTCCTGCTAATGCTGCCACCTCCTCTGGGACTGAGAAAAAAGACCATGCACTTCTTGCAGACCTTCCTCCGGTGGAGGGCACTCCGAGGTAATTGTGCTTCTGACTGGAGTCTTCATTTGTTTTGTGGCTTAATTAACCTTTCGTCTGTTTTTTTGGGGGGGTTGTGTGTGTGTGTGTGTTTTAAACCTCCCTCTATGAGGAACCACGGTGGTTATGAGATGCTTTTCTGAGATTTGTGTTTAAGCTCCTCTGCAGATCTTGCAGCTGATGTTTCATTAACTGAACAAAAACTTCTGTGATCCCCTGTCAACCTCAGTGTTGGTGTGTTGTTTGAGTTGGGAAGGGGATAAGGAGGTGGTGTGTCTGTCTTCTTCCCTGGTTATGGGCTATTTATAATAGGGCTGATCCCATTTGGAGGCTTATTCCTGTAACCAGATCTGGGACTTGCCTGTTAAAAGCAGTGGATTTAAGCTTTATTTGTTGGTGGCTGAAGATACCTGAAGTGTGATAGTCCTGTTAATTGCTTTGAAGGCAGCAGAATGGTAAAACTTAGCATACTGTAGAACCTGGGACTTGGTGGGAAGACACGGTGGGAAGCTGTCTCCTTGGGCGTATCTGCAGCGGCTTTAGGACGATGGTGTTCCACGAGTGGGGTGGCGTACGCTGGCTGCTTCTGAAGCGACTGAATTGGTGGTGAGGTGGGAGCTTGTTGTGAGGACTTGACTCATCTTTGAGAAGTAATTATTTTCTTTTACTTTGTTCTTTTCCTGGAATAGCAGGGCTACATGTCCCGCTTGACTAAGGGTTGCAAACTGCTCCTGGTATTTAATCTTGACTCAGTGCAGTCATGAGCGGAGTGTTTTCTGTTGAACTTTGTTTTTCTCTTAAGCCTTTGATTCCTGCTGATCTTAAGGCTGAGAAAAAAAACTTTAAGAATCACACTATAGGTAACATGAACTATGCAGGTTTTAACAAAATAACTGGAAGGAGCTGCCTCTTGCCAAGTACCTTTGAATGTTCCTCTAGCCTTTTTATAAAGGTCTTTCTGCTGTCATCCTCATGGAAAGCATCCACATGCTGTGCTGAAAGCCAAACCAGACTGCTCTCTCTTCTGAACATCTAAAATTATTATACTTGTGCTTTAACTTCCTAACTGGCCATAATTATGTTTTAATGTACTGAATAATCTTTTCATCTGGATGTTTTACTACTCACTTAAATTACACAGGCTTTGCGTGCTCATATCGTCTTCCTGACAGAGGAATTAGCTCAAGTACAGTGAGAATGGGGACCAAGGGCTGCTGCTGCAGGGACTGCAGTCGTCCCCATCCTCTGGGGTGGGAGGCAGGGAGAGGGATGGGGAAATGTTTCCTTGTGAGTGTTGGAGGAGTTTGGGTTTATGAAGAAGTGAGAGGCTTCGATCGCTCTTCTAGCAGGTATTGTGTTGCTGAACCCAAGCTGAAGGTTTACTTGTAGTTTTCTAAGCCTTTTGCATGCTGATTATTTGGAACGCTAGACACCTCCAAGAAGGCAAGAAATCCAAATTTACAGGAGTGGTACAATAGAAATAGCTTTTAGTAAGGCCACCATAATCTATCCAAATAGGGATCCCCTAAAGATAGCAAATTTTTTACTTCTCTTGAAATCTGTAGGAGGTAAGAACCTATGTACTTCCTAAGGCATGTGGCCAAAGTGCAGAAATTTTTCTTTTTTCTTATTTCCCCTCTCCATAAATTCTCACAGTTACTATTTCACCCTTTACTGTTCTGTTCCAAAGTTATGTGTAAGTGCACGTTATCCAGCCCATTGCTACTGACTGCTTTCCTATGGACTTTAGATCACCCAAATCTCCTAAATAATGCTGTTGTAGAACACTAATATTCTTTTGCGTGCTCCTATAGCAAGCTTCCCATGCACCGCCGGTAGTACTTGCTTCCGCTCTGCCTGCAGTTTATTCTTCATGGTGGTGTTGCAGGATTATAAATGAGTGTTCACCTTCTTCTACATGTGTCACTCAGTATCAACTCCATGTTGAAATTGCCTGGGGAGGTCAGAAATCTTTGGGCTGTAGATCTGATCTTTGCTTTGCCTGGGTTAAAGTAGTGGGTGCTGGTGCCATCAAGGAGAGCAATATCCAAGAGGAATGTGCTCTGGAGGCAACCAAAGCCCCTGGGAAACTGTGGACTCCCTAACATTGATGCAAGGCATGAGGGAAACACGTTCTTTGATGGAGGAACTACATAGGGCAAATTGTGCATAGCTCTCATTGAGATCCCCTGATTATGGGGCTCCGCAGGAGCAGAATTTACTCTGAAAGTCTCCATGGGCCATGTCCTTTTCAAGTCATAAAGGGATTTTTGTCTCCCCTATTTCTGCTCTGAGATCAGAATTAGAGTATGTAGGTAGGGGAGAACTCTTAACTGTTACTGGATTTTCCCATTAAATCATTGCTGGTAAGGAAACAATTAAGAGTGTAACACACTGGGCTCAGAATGTCTCAGTGGAATTGGGCTATTGCTGGTCAGACTGGGGCTATGCTATCGCACCACCATGGTTTTCATTCCTGTCCCTCAGGAAGGGAGGTGACAAGGCTGCTAAGAACAAGTTGTCCACTTGGTATTTGATATTGGGAGGTGACGCTGTTGTCTGTGTTCAGTGACTGGAGGGTGACCAGCATGCATCCTAGGGATGTTAACCACTGTTTTGGTAATAATGATGATAAATAAAATTATTTTAAAAAATTAATAGCCTCTCTAAGTGACCTGGAGTGCCTTGTGCAATTAGCTGATCTTGTGTGCCGGAGGAAAAAGGATGCGGGAGAGTCCCAACCAGAGACAACACCATTGCTCTTGATCTGTTGACATCCAGATTTTTGGGATGTGAGTAAAGAGGCTTGGAGCAAGACAGCACAAGTACAGGACTGGGTAAGAAGCTGGGCAGTGAAGACTCGTAGCAGTTTGCTAAATGCCTGCCTTTCATCTGCTGTTGACCTGCACTGGAATCGGAGCTAATGGGGAGATGCACAGACAAGCCTTTCAGAGAGCAGGCATGTCTCAGTGAACTTGGTGTGCTTTGATCTGAAAGACTCTCCTGTAAGTGTCAGCCAGCCTTTCAATTGATTGCTGTGGGAGAGAGGTTTTGATGGAGTGAGATGGCACAGTTGAGTTTACTGGGTTTTTAAAACTCCAGCAGTTGAAATAAAATGCAGAGGCAGGGCTTTGTAAGAAGCTGGCTTTGGGAGTGGGAGGACTGGGGAAGCTGACTCTCCGCTCTACATCAACTCTTACAGTAGTTTGGGCAGTGTTGTAATTTTCCTTCTTTTTCCTGACAAAATCCATTAATTACAAGGCTTACATCAGTAAGCACTCATTGAGTTTGACAGACCTGAGATTCAATGCTAATTCCCGGAGCTGCTCTGTATGGCGTGAGTGTGAGTGTCTTCAGGGGCGAGGGCAGCCGGCAAGTAATCCTCTGTCAGGCTGAGTTCTTGCTCCATCTCCCCCCAGTATATCTGGGTGGGTGAAATGGGGGAGGGGAGGAAGAGTTTACAAAAGATTAGTGAATATTCCAGAAAAAAAAATAAATCTATATGTTAGCTATCAGAACAGCAGAGCTGAGAAAAGGTGTTTGGCCAATGACCAAATTAATCTTCCCCAAAAGTACCCTTCTCCATGGTGAGCTCTTGCAGGACTCTGGGCCAGGTCTGGGACTGGGCAGCTATGAGAGAGATTTTTCCAGAAATTAGGACTGGGAAATATCCTAGCTAGAAATCATCGTCTGCCCTAAAGTGTAACCCCCGCAGCAGGTGATGTCCCCTGCAGTTGGGTTTTTCAGTCTTTGTAGCCATGTTGTGAGGGGCAAGTGCTGATTTTTATTTTTTCTTGTGATACTGCTATTTCCTTTCTTGGCCCTTACAACTTCGATGAGGGCATCCCCCGTTATCCTCATCCCTAGCAGAACTTTTAAACAGTTGCTCAAATTTTCCTTTGTCTTTTTGTCTAAACAGTGACATGCAGTGGTGGCATAGTGTGACGGAGATGTACGTAACAAGCTTCTGTGGAGAGACATATGTAGGTGTATATGTGTGCATATTTATTTCACTAGCACTTAAATGTATTACCAGTTTCTCCCACATTTCTTTGCTGGTGCAGCAGCCTATAGTGGGAATTTTGTGGGCTATTCCCAAGCTCACAGGCAGGTACATTGAGGCTGTTTTTATATTTCCCTTTCCAAGCTCAGCCAGAGTTCCAAGGTCCTTTACAAGGTAGTGGTCATTTTTCATTTTCCAGCATATAACAACTAAATATTCTTGATAGTATTATCTTGACAACAAATAACCCATGCTGCTCTTGCGCTGTGTTAGTCTCTTACCCCCCCCCCTGCTGCACTACACGCATGCTCACATCCATACCCACAAGCCACTATGATATTTTATGCTGAGGTCCCCATCAGCTGTAAAGCTTTGCTGCTGCCACCGGCCTTTTGTACGTCCATCAGAGAATGATGGGGCAGTGATCTAGCAGTGATTTGGTCAAGCAGTCCTGAGTGCGGGGCTCAGCTGGCAGTAATGCTGTGTAATCTTAACCCTAATATAATCAATACCATGGTATAGGAGGGTCTTGTGTGAACTGTCTGAACCCTCTCCCCGCCTCCTTCTAGTTGGTTACTCTGTGCTTTAATAAGGCCTGACTTCAGGGGCTGATGTATATATAATAATTTTTTTTCTTTCTTTACTCTTTGTGAGACTTAGCACATAAATTTTCTGGCTTGATGATTTTACACGAGGGGAGCAGCAAAGGCAGATGTCAGAACAGGATCTCAGTTCCTGTCAAAAGGCTGGGAAAGAAGATAAAGGGTTTCTAGGGCTTCTATTGGACTAATTTGGAATATTAACAAATTATTACGATGACCAAGTCAGGCTCTCCTGGCTTCAATATCTGACTTGTGGCTTCTAGAGAGCCTGGTTGCAAACGGGTTAAAATTGGCTCTGAAGCCTGATTCTCCCTGAAGCCTTCGTTTCTTGGTTTTGTTTTTTTTTTTTTGTTTCTGGCTTGATGATTTTACACGAGGGGAGCAGCAAAGGCAGATGTCAGAACAGGATCTCAGTTCCTGTCAAAAGGCTGGGAAAGAAGATAAAGGGTTTCTAGTGCTTCTCTTCGACTAATTTGGAATATTAACAAATTATTATGATGACCAAGTCAGGCTCTCCTGGCTTCAATGTCTGACTTGTGGCGCCTAGAGAGCCTGGTTGCAAACAGGTTAAAATTGGCTCTGAAGCCTGATTCTCCCTGAAGCCTTCGTTTCTTGGTTGTGTTTTTTTTTTTTTGGTTGTGTTTGGTGTGGGGTTTTTTTTTTTTTTTTTTTTTTTTATTTTTTATTTTACTGTCCAGCAGCTATTTGCTCCGGTAGGTCAGTTTATACGGACAGCACAGCAAGAAATAATCAGCTGTGTATAGCAGCAGCACCTTTTTTTTTCTTGCAGGGCGGTGTTGTGACCCTGTATGCGAAGAAAAATATTGAACTGCATCCCTTTCTGTCCCTGTTCTCCGTCCCCAGCCCTGCGTTAGCCATTTTAAAAGCGTTTTTTTTGGGGGGGATGCTCTCACTCGCGAGCCCATGCTGCTCCCTCGTGGAGCGCCAGGCATTGCAGGCAGGGCGGCCTCAGCCTTAGGCGGGTCGCTGGCTATAAAGAGGCTGGTCCAGCGGCTTCTGAATCAAGGGGTGCTCATTTCAGGATGGGAAAATGGGGGTTTGCAGGGGATGAAATGAGGGGTTTCCCTGTCTTTGTTTTTCAGGCAGCCTCTGCCTTGCTTGGGATGGAGCATGTCGGAGTAGCTCGTGGGAGCCGGCCTGGCTCCAGAGGGTGGATGAGTAAGGAAAGATGAGGACATAATGGTGGGGAGAGGTTTCTCCAGCCTTTTTTAGGGATGAGGTGACTCAAAGAGGCCTGTGGACAGCCCGAATGCCTGGGATGTTAGAGACTTGCCTGCGTGCACAGCGTCCTCCCCTGGGCAGCCCTGTGTCTGCAGTGCTGCAGTCTGAGGCAAAGGCAAGGTGCTGGGCACTGCCAAACACAGGGCTAAATCCCTCTTGCAAGAGATGGAGCAAACCTGAGGTCTGGGCTGTTCCCAAAGAGGAGCAGGAATTGCCCCAAATGTCTCCTGCTCTGCTGAGGAATCTGCTGAATCCCACAGTCATCCAGCAGCCTCTGACTCTTGGAGAGCCTGCTAAATAAAGGGTTCTTGTGTCTGTTAGAGGTGGGTACCTCTCTGGAGAAAAGCCCTGCTCCCTTCTGACAGCCAGGGACCGGGGAGAGGTTTGAAGCCTCGCCGGTATCGCAAGAGGGCAGAGTTGGCTCATGGCTCCTGAGCTCGTCCAGCTCATGGACCCACCAAGGGGCAGCGGGAGCTGGCCTTGCGCTTGGCACTGGTGGCAGCAGCAGTTGCTGGGCTGTCGGCACAAATGTGACTCCATCCCTCTGACTGTGTCCTTCAGCACCAATATTACCTGGGGGCAATATATAAATAAGACAAGAATATCTCCTTGTGACCGTTCTCTAGTTGCTTTGAAAGGTTGACTGTACCCACGCTATACTTGTGGGCATCTCGCTGTGGCATTGATAAAAGCATCATATTAATATTGATGTTAGAATTGAAAACATAAATTGATTGTTAATTAGCAGCTGAACAGTGGCTCAAGCAGTGCTGGTAATGATGCGTGGGGGCTGGCTTCCCAAGCAGTGTCTGCTCTAAACTCCGCAAAAGGCATAAATGCAGATCACGGGTCCTGTTTGCATTTAAAACAGCAGAGGTGTCATTGCTAATGAACACATCTTCCTAGCAGATACTCAGCAGGCTACTAGTACCGGCACATTTCGAGAGTATCTTTTGTGACATTGCCTGGAAGGAGCTGGAATGATCACAGTGGGAGACTGCCTTCTGGTCACCTGTTGGTGGCTGCTCTTGGCACTTTAAGGTAATGCAGAAATGCAGAGCTTGAGACTTTTAAGCAAATTTTCGATTTAGAATGATGAAAGGAGACAGTCTTGCATCATGTCTTTCAATTCCAGGGGAAACTAATTACCTGGATTAGTTCAGCCACTGCCTCTGGGAACCTGCCTGGAGACTGAAGCGTAACACAGTGCGGGTACTTTTCGGAAGTCCTCCTGGCTGAGAAATGAGCTTCTTGTCTCCCACTGAAGTGGTCTGGCTCCCTGCAGGGTATCCTGGGAAGGGGGAGACTTGTAGTCTGATATCAGCAGATCAAGAGCAGATCTGCTAATACGTGGGGGCACCCACACATGAGACGTTGTGGCCGCTTGGATCCTAGACTGGAGCCAAAGCCAGTGCTAGGTATTTGGACTGCAAAAACAGCCTAGATGCTGAAGCCAGTTCTTCAGAGAGTAGAAATGATTTAAAATTGGAAATTTGAAATAGCTCAAGGCTATGTCATGTCTCTGAGCATGCGCAGTGTTGTCTGGCTGAAGAAAACCCACAGGTCATCTCTCTCCGCCTGCGCTGCTGTCACTCTCAGCCTGTCTGTATGGACATTTGTCCCATGGAGCCACATCCCAGGCTGCTGGGCTCCCAAGCATTTCCCAGGAGGAATCTGTGGAGGTAAAAGATGCCACACAAGCTGTCTGCTGGTATCAACCTCAAGATGAGGAAATCTGTAGACCGTTCCCAGGATGAGCGAAATCTGAAAGCTGCCCACTTCTACTGGTTTTTACTTTGCTTACAGAAACCTGTCATGGGAAAGGTACAGCCAGCCGGTGGTCCTGGGGCTGTGCAGTGCCGTGGTGGAAGATTGTCCCTGTCTCCCACACTGCAAGTCCAATTAGATCAAAGTTTTAAAAGACAACTGATGCACAGCAGAAGCATCTTGTCCCTGGGGGACCTTAGTGAATGAGTCACACTGCCTGTGCCCCCCTTGAGCTTGGGAGCTCCTCTTCCTCAGGGGCTTTTTTTTTCTTTTTCTTTTTTGTTTTTTTCCTCCTTTAAACTTGGAAAATTTTTGCAGCTCTGTGGCAGAGAAACAACTGGCAGGGCTGGATTGCTCTACTCCAGCTCTCCTCCCACCTGCAAGTTACAATCCAAAGATCATTTCCTTGTTATCAACAGCTTTTCCTGCTGGCTGTTTCTGTTTCTATGCCAAGGAAACACGGGTTTCTCAGAAGTCTTTCTTGGAAAGTGGACTAACTTACTGAGAAACAACCAGTGACAACTGGTCAGGCTTAGTAGGACTTGGAGGCTTTCCTTCATTTTTTTTTTCTCCTTTTTTTTTTTCTTCCTAACTGGAAAATCTTGAACATAGTGAACTTCTGGAAGTAGTGTTATCCTTCTGAAATGTAACTGAACTGTAGAGTACTCATGGGAGAGGTGCCTGCTGGGTTGTGGGAGGGTGTTTGCTTTATGTTATGCTAGATGTTCTGGATAAGCAGCTGTCTGGAGAAAATCTTTAATCTATGTTGTTGAGGCTGGTTTGTATCAAAATAGAAATCCATTGCACAACTGTACCGAACAGTCTGAAATGTAGAAGTCGATGTGTGACCTCTGTGATTTTTAGGTAAGACCATGTGAACCTTCACTCGAGCTTTCTGAGTCTCACTGATGCCATCAAGTCCAGCAGTGAAATTATCTTGAATGGACAGCTCCATATTGTGTGGGATTCCTCCGGGAGTGGGGGAATAGGGTGGCATTTTTTGCCCTCTCCTCCCATTTAATTTCCTGGAAACACAACCTGGAGTTGTAAAGCTGAAGAAGAGCCATCCAAAGCCTGCTGGCATCTCCCATGGCCCTCCCCCTGCTGTGAATGGGATTGAAGGGTAGCTCTCCTGTGCAGCTTCATTAGGGTTCGTAGTTAGCTCTGCTGTCTGTCAATCTATAGAGCATCTCTAGTGTGAGTCTGTGCTAATCAGGTGCAGTACTGGTCTTTGTATTAAGGATCTTCCTCTAATGAGGTGATAGTAGATGGCGCATACCATTAACCTTCCAGGCTGCTCTAATTACTCAGTTTCTGATCACACACAGCTTGTGTATTAGCATGTGATGGCTAAACTCAGCGTTGGAGCTGTACAGGCTTCACTCTCCAGCAGACTCTCTCTTCCATTCCCTTGTTCCCTGCTCTTTGCACGAGCAAAGTAAGACTGAATCACGGTTTCATCTTGCAAAAGGGGTTGGGGGAAGGAATCTGGGCCAAAAATAACTAATAAAGCAAATTTCAAGAACCTCACAGGTTTTGTCTGTGTTTGCACTCAGTCATTTTCTATATCTTTCTTCTCCTCCTTTGTATTTTCCCCCAAATATTTACCTCATCAGACTTAGGAGTTGCTTTGAAATGGGACTTCCATAATTTACTCTGTCCAACTCCACCCCCCCCCACTCCCCCTTATTTAATTAAAAGAATTTTGCTTTATTCCCCTGCTTTAATCCCCTTCTGACCCTTCCTGAGCCCAGCATTTTCATTGGAAAAAAGCTTATTTCACTGGTTAGTTGTGTTTGCTCTCTGGTTTGTCAACTAACTCCTTGGGTTTTGTAATCCATAAAGAGGTGGTGTCTGGTCACACACAAAAGCAGTGCTTAGGACAGGCTGTGCTAGTGCAGGCATGCAAACATGTCTCAATAGGTCCTGGAGCAGAGCCAGCTCCTGGCAGCATTAGCTGGGGCCAAGGGTGACAAGGTGTGCTTGTCGAAACAAGCAGACACTCTCCTCCAGAGCTGCTGAGTGCTTATGGTGGTGCAGAAGGGACCAGTGGTGGGGCAGCTGGCTGTGGACTCCAGGCTAGAGTAGCATGAGAGGGATCCTGGACGCTGGGCACTGGAGTAGTTCTTCAGGACACTGTGCAGAAGCAACAAGAAGTGATGCTGACTTCTCCCCTCAGTCCAACTTTCAATGTAAAGCCTGAAGAGAGATTTCCCAAGGTACCATGGATGAGGTGATGGAGGAGTTCTTTTCCTTCTGTGTCTTCCTGATTGAAGTAGGCACAGTGGGAGGTATTCAATTAGCAAGGGAGCTTACATTGCCCTTGTCTTGATGAGAATGTATAGGGAGCATGTGTTGGTACACTTGGTTTGGTTAGGCTTAACATGACTGAAGAGCTTCATCTAAGACATGGAATAATGCATCTGAAGTTGCTTAGGTTTGAACTTGTCCTTAGGCAACGACGTTTGCTTCAGTGAAAACTCGTATTGTATGTTCATTATAGCTGACTTCTGTTTAAGGATGCTCATGCTAGAGCATCCCGTATAATAAAATCAGTTGTACTTCAACTATCTTACCTCTACTAAGAGTAAAATGGGGTTTGATTGTGCCTCTGAGAAGAAAATGCCATGTAACACATCTCATCTATGTCTAAATATGTTCCTGGTAGACCAAAAGCACTTAGAAAAAGCTGTAGCAAGAGCAAGATGCTGGAGCTGGATGTGACCTGGTGCTTCTTGTCTCAAAGATGAGATGGGAAGAGCCCTATATTGCCTTAATTACAGGGCAATACAATACAGAACTTTTTGCAAATGCACTTGAACAACAGTCTTGGAGTCAGCCCCAAATGTTAATACCTGATCCAGTCGTGCTCTTGGTGTGTCAGATTAGCTGCAGATGCAGTGCTAATGCAGTCTTGTTTCATAGATTTTTATCTTTGGTACCAATAGATTTAAAGGGATGAAAAAGATCTGGAGTGCTGGGCCACAGCGTGTGGGAGGAAAGCAGTCTCTGAGTCACTGGTGGTTATTAAATGACAGCAGAATTGAAATGCCTCGAAAGCCCCAACTGTGCACTCATGTAGGCTGCTAATTGTTGATGATCTGCAAAGGCAAAGCCCTGACCGAACTTCAGAGAGAGCCCTGTTTCCCTAAAGAAAAAGAGGATTAAAATGGCCTTTTCGATGATGTCTCAGCTGAGCTATGAGAGCGTGTATGATGCAGAAGGCATGGTCTTCCCTTGGGCTGCTGGCTGAGACGGGATGGCATCGCTGCCCTGGGCCCCCTGAAAGGCATCTTCCTCTTCCTCGCCTGTGGCTCCAAGCAGAGCCTGGTGTGCTGCTGCCTGGGTGGTCTGCAGCTCTTGTGGCACCTCTGTGGTGGTTCATGAAAGAATGAGGGTGCAGAGGGTAGTTGTCCCCCTTTTATTCTGGGGGAAAATGTGTACCGGGAAGTGATGCTGGAGGGATGAAGGACTGCTGGATGCAGAACAGCTCCTGCTACTGCCGAGAGCCCCTTTTCTTTCCCAAAAAGGGTGAGGGTGCTCTTCTAAGACAAAAAGCCCCAGGCTCAATTTCCTGATTGAGAGCAGTCTTCTCCATCCTCATTCACGTGGTCTCTTGCTCCTGTATTTATTTTAATTCCCTCATGGCTGTACTAGAAATCTTTCTGGTCAAGGCTGAGGAACATCAGGTTTAACAAGAATGAGGTACTTCCACCAGATAACAGCTCTCCCAGGAGGATTTTGTTGGAAAAATTTCTCAACCTATTCAATTCTATAACCCTGGTGCCATGAATCCAGGAGGACCTGAGCACTCACAACTCTGTGAATCGCTCCTGGGCTGGCACCAGTGGCCTCAGGGCCCCAGTGGAGAGGAGTTGAGTTGTGGAAGTGGCATGCAGGACACTCCTTCACTGCAGCATGCTGTCACCAGGCTCCCCCAACAATAATAGCTGTGCACGCCTCGGGCTGAGGCACTGCATAAAGCAAGCTTTGCATGATGAGAACGCGTGAATTAGGGGCTTACAGCTTCACTTCAAAGTCAGTTGGAAGAAGAGCCAACTTGATCTTCCCTGCTGACACCCTTGAGAGATCATGACTCTCATATCTGTGGTTTAACGTGACTTTTTGCCCCCAAAACTGGTGCTGACTAATTCTACTAAAAGACATACTGGAGCTTTAGCTCAGTGCCTGGGGAGATGTTGGAGGTATTAGTAGGTCACTGGTTAAAGCTATGTAAAACTTGCCAGGGCTTAGTTTGAGGTCAGAGCCTTGTCCCCAGACATAAGACCTGCTCAGTGTGTGGAGGGGCTCAGACACAAATATGTACCTGCCTCCTGGCTCCTTTGGGCTCACAGTAACGCTGGCTCCTTCCTTGCTGTCCTCATCGACTTGTTCATTTGTAAGGAAACACAATGCTTTCCTAAATTTAGCTGCGTAAGTACTGTGGGTGATGTCTTTTCTCTCCCTTCTCCTGTTTCGAAAGCCATCTTAAAAACTGCACAGCAATTTAAATGGCAACTTGATGGGAATCCATAGCAAATGACTCTGCAATTAGTAAATCTTTCCTATTGTGACAGCTCTATTATTAAACTGCCATAAGTGCCAGGCTATTAATCTGCTGTCTCCTCAATCCCCATGCTTCCCCTTCCTTGCCCATCCTTTTCACGATTTGATTTTTTTTTTTTTAAAGTTCCATCTGCCTTCCAGCAAGTGTTTCCAGGGAGGGAGTGCAAGGTGGCACGTGGAGGGGCAGGATGGCTTTGTGGCACCATCTCTTAGGAGCTGTCACCTGTAAGAAAGGTGGGAGAAAGCCCTGAACGGTCACCTCTCACTTGCTTTGAAACTTTTGCTGCTTCAAAACCTAAGAATGTGAAACTCCTAATTTGCAAAAGCCAAGGTTTAGCCTGCAAGGAAGTCTCTTTTTGCAGAGGGCAAAGGGGTAGGGAGGGAAGCTGTGACAGCAGACGAGTAGCAATACCATCTGAGCAGAGAGAAGAACCTGAAAAAGTCATAGCTGTCCTGACAGCAGGATGAGCTTAAGCTGCCACCGTTTCCCCCATCCCGTGATACAGGTGTGCATCTCATTTCTTAGCCCCTAAAACTACTCTGTCACCACAGGGCTCGGGGCCAGGCCGTGCTGGAGGCGATGTGGTGGGGTGGGAGCATGCAGGGCTGCAAGCAGCAATGAAAGCAGAGCTTCAAATTTTACCCCTCCATTGTGCAAGTATGTTGTGTGTTGGCAGCACACGCTTGCACACACTCATCCCTCCTGAAATAGCAGAGGCATCTGAACTGGGGGCAGAGGGAGTGGTAGTGTGTGGAGGAGTGGATGCTGTGGTGCAGGACTGGGGTGACAGGATGGTTTTAATCTGAGCGTTGAGATTGCCCTACTGAGAAGGCGGAGGTGGCACCTCTGTCCTGTGGTTTCTGCTAGGAAGGGAAATTGTATCCTCTTCCGTGGAGAAGTGTGAGGATGAGCTTGTCACAGGGAGGTATGTGGTGGCTGGCAAGAAAACGCTTGGGAAGGTCCTAACCAGCCTGACATTTATGGCCTCTTGGCTTCCAGCAGCTGCGTGGGATGGTGCTGGTCTTGGTGGAGAGGTCCACTGCCCCTGCAGCTCTCTTGGCACCATGGTGCCCTGTAGAGGAAGAGCTGGTGATGGTGTTGCCTGGTAGCCTTGCAGAAAATCTGGATGTGCATTTAGAAAACATGCATGTATAGCTTCAATTAGAAGTGAATCTTAAAAGTGCCTACTGATGGGGAATCCACCACTTCCCTGTGGAGATTATTCCAATGGCTGATTGTTCTCACTGTGATAAATTTTCCTTTTGTGTCCAATTGCAATCTCCCATAGTAACTTGTATCCATCACCCCTCTCCTTTTCCACTTGACTCCTTGTAAAAAGGGGGAATCCATCTTCTTTGTAGCCACCCTTCAAATACTTGTGGTTTGGGAACATGCTGATAAGGTTATTGTAAAATCTTTCTAAAAACTTGGAAATGTCGGATTGTATGGACTTTTAACAGCTGGATTATAAAGAAAGCCTCCACCCTGCACCTTGGCAGAGCTAACAGGAAAATGACCTATCAATCCAAAATCTGAGACTTAAAAACTGTCATGGAGATTCCTCCAGTAGGAAATTGCACCTTATTTTTTGTGTTTTCCCTTGGCCTCAATGTCTTAAACATAGCTACTATGGTATAAATAGCTGTGCTACATAAACACCTAAATTCTCTTTGCATCCTGTTGCTATAGAAACTTCCCCAAAGCCTGAGTACCTGCACATCTGCTTTGCTGCTCTGGGACCATCAGATGCCTCTGAGCTGGGGCATCTGGTTGAGGAGATCTGCTGTGGGCTTGGCCTGTCCTGGGAAGGACTTTTGTCTGCTGCTGATTTTGGGTTGCTGGGGTATTAAAGAAAATGAAGAGTCGGTATCTGCTTAGTGCCAGCTTTAGTCCCTTGTGACGAGAGATGGGCTTCCACTGAGCACGCTGCCCTCTGTTAACTGTGGGTATTTAGGAGGCTCTTAAATACAGTATTATACTCCTAATTATGCAGAAATCCTTCAATCTGGCCTGTTTCATCTGGAATTATGCTCAACCGTCAAATCCTGCCAAATACCTTCTTCTTAGAGCGAGGGAGGCTGGTGCACTTGGATTGCCCTCTGCAGATAGGCGAATCCCGGCCAGGAGGCCAAGCCGTCCGGCCCCACATGGGATGAGCAGATAGCATGGAGTGCCACCTCCCTCCTCCCCACAGCAGCGAGCAGTCATGGCCATGGGCACCCACTTCCCAGGCTTTCACCCTGTGGGGTCCCAGTAAATACTTACATTATCAGATGCCTCCCAATTAAGGGGAGTATTTTTGTGTTTGCCCATGGGGTTCCTTCATGGCAGCGCTTCCAGAGGAGCTAAACGGAGGCTTTCACCAGAGAAGATGGGAGAGGACTGACATGGCAGCTACAGGAATGACTTGTGAAAAGCATGTGCACCGTCCTCCTCCAGCGCCTTTTTCCTCTGGTTAAATCACTTTGCACCAGGAATGAGTCATTCTGGGGATAACTGAGGCTACATGATGCTTTGTATCTTTAATAGCGTATTTAACATGGCTGCCATTCAGATCACAGACATTCTTTGTGATGGTGCAACTGATGCCTAAAAATACACCCCTCCAGGCCTGAGACAAATGCTATTTCTAAAGGAATCCAGTTCTTAATTACCTTGGAAAAATCACAGAAAATGTAGGTAATTGTTAGCCAGTTATGCCCAGGCCACCATCTGCCCAGCACGTGATGCTCTCCAGGAGTGTGCAATTACTGCAGGGGTGCAAAGAAGCTTTAATGCCCCCTTTGTGATCCATCCCTTAGGCATTGCCTGTTGGTTCAGTGCACCTGTAAGCTTCATTGCTCTGTCTGAGCCTTTTGATCAAGACCTATTTTCTTGTTGTCTTCTTCCCTCCCCCAATATATATGCATCAGTTCTCAGCTATACTGAGAGCAACCCCATAATTTTCACTCAAATCTCCAGATCCTATTAAGCCTTGCACTGCTTCTTAGCAACGAATGAATAGTTGAATGAAAGGATTTTACAGTACAATATATTTTAGAGAATAAATATTCTTAAATTACCATTCTGTAAGTAATTGGGGAGAATATTTCTGTTATGAAAAACTTTTTCTGGGGAGCTCTTTTAAACCTGTAATGCTAGTTCCTGTTCTGCAGTAGGTCTGGTTATTAGTGTGTGTCAGGGGTGTCACCTAATATGAAGGTGGAAGATAGCAAAACTAGGTTTTCATAGCTCTTCCTATAGCTCCCAGAAAACAATTTTCTCTCTGCGCTTTTTTCTTTTTTTGCTTTGAAAAAAAGGGGGCAGTCAAACCATCTTATTGCCAAGTGTACAGCTTCAAAACTTGGTTTTCTTGGCAATAATTCATCCAGTGTTGATTCTGGCCTGGATTCTGTGTGTTCATCTTTGTGGAGTAATAAGGTTTGCAACTGTGAGCATTTCAATATTGTTCCCAGTGGCCCTTGCACAGAAATATACTCTGGGAGTAGGAGGTGTAGGTCTGGAGAATGAACTTCTGCTGCAGATCCTGTACCTTTGAGTAGGAGAAACAATGCCCAGGAAAGCACAGGGGAATAAGATATTGAGGGAATAGCCCTGCTCTATATATTGCTCTAAACTTCATGGCAAAAATGAATAATTCTCTAACTTTTAATGCCTCATTGCACATGTAACTACTGTGTTTCAGCATGCAAATGGCTGCTGAGGTAGCAGAGAATATGCACTTCCTGCCTCTTCTCACATGTAATCAAAAGGTACAAATGAGAAGGCGTCTTTTCTCATAAACTGGGTCACTGGGTTAATAGTTTTGAAAATATCCCCTCCTTACCCATGCCGTCAATATCTCAGCATCCATCTGGATTTTAATGCTGTCATACGCCCATGATTTGCGTGTCTGTCATCTGCTTGCTCTGAAGGTTTTCTCCCTTAGTCAAGGAGGTGCCCTGCGTGATACAGATCGATGCTGAATGCAATGTGATGCTTTGACTGGAAACGATTCATCTTCATTTGAACACTAAATATTCCACTTCTCTAACTAGTGAAAGGCTTGATTTAGGATAGCGGCTTCCAGGCAAGGGTTTAAAAAGGCAAATATTCAGCTGAACTTTACACAAATTTAGTTCTTAAAAACTGGTTGAGCTTTTGATGTTTCTGTGTCTGATACTTGTTCCCTGGACTCTTGAGTCTCCTGCTGCCATGGGTTTGACTGAGACACTCTTGTATGGGTGGTGTTTGCACTGCTTTCTTCCTGGGTTTTAGTGTATTCTCCTTGACAGTGATTCAGCAGAAAATTCTACCTTTTAGGGGGAGAAGGAGTTGGGAAAGCAGTTAATGACCTGTATTTGCTGTTCTGTCGAAAGAGATGTGTCTTCTGTCTAATTTACATATTGCTAAAGTTAGGAACATAATCCAAGGGACTTGAGATGGACTGTTCCCCAGGGAAAGGTGTCTTCCTCTTTGGCCATCCTAGAGGAAGCCCAGGTGCTGCTCTCCTGTTCATCGGACAGCCCGTGTAGGTGGGGATGGATCCCTTTCCTGAAAGGCGCTGCTCTTGTTCTGAACAGCACTGATGAGTTTTTATGATATAAAACATTAACTTTACTTTCCTCCCAATTCAAAAGCCTCATCTTGCTCCCCATCCCTTTTGGCCTAGGTGCTCTGTTGCTTTTCCCAGCAGGCTGGGGTGGCATACTGTTACTCCTAATGGTACAGCCCTCCCTGATCTGATAAAGGGAACGTGAAAAAAGGCTTTGCTAACGGGTGTGTAGCCCCTTTTGGACTGGTAGTCAGCATCTTGCAAGGAGGGGCCAGGTGCCTGGTTTTCTGAGCAGAGTGGGTGCAGATTTCATGTGAAGGAGGACTCAGTCCTTGTCCTGTAGCAACAAGAGCTGAATGGCCATGACCTGATTTTATTAATTTTCAGGTATCTTTGAATGCACTTTTTCTTCCCCTCCCCTCTTCTGGACAATTCGGGGTCACTCTGCCTTTGCTATTAGGGGTCCCCCTTTCTCTCTCCTTATGTGCATCTCTCCCAGAGAGGTCAACACAATCAAACCAACCCCTTTTTCTCACGTAATGCAAATTACCAAGTTACCAAGTAACTTTGCTTGCAGCCTGTGAGAGCGATAGTTTGTATTGTGTCGTGGTTAGCCAAACTAGAGCAATTTCTCTCCACCTAAACAGAAGGCAGTTGTTCTCCCCACCAGCTCCTTTAAGGCTTCTCCCATCCTAGGGCTTAGCAGCCAAGTTCTGGCCACCCTGAAGTTTGTGGGATCACGCTCTGGCTTCTGCGGGATGATGACTTTTCTGCCCACGTTTAAATGACACCGGCTACCAGTTACGAAAGGAGAATGGTAAATTCATCTGTTAGCCGCACGCTCTCCTGTAAGATTTACTTCCATCAGGGATTTTTACAGGCTAATGCTGTGTCTTTCGTGACGGGGATGTGTGGTGGAAGAAATTTATTGTTCCCTTCCTAATAGATGGCTGTAATTTCATTTCGGAGCAACCACTTTATGTGCGAGAAAGCGATTCCATTATGCCACTGCAGAGCGTTGGGAGCATCTGTGGCAGTGGGGGCATGTGGATTAAAGAGAGTAAAGGCTGCACATCTGCTGCCCTCCACCCCTATTCGCAGAACATAGTGTTAATCCTAAAGAAAAGAGAGCAATTAGCTTGTAAACCCTTCCTGAACCCACTGGAAGATTAGCCATTTTCAATTAAAGCTTTTCAGCTGGAAAGATAATGGGCTAAAATTTCCAGCTTTTAAAAAATACTATTATTGACCATGTGGTTTTATTTCTGTCAATTTACATCCTTTATAATTAGCTACCCTGGGATAATTAGGACTGCCTTGCGCCATACCCTGTTCCCCACTCTTTCCCCTTCTAATGCAAATGGCAAACTGACTTCATGGTCTGTCTTCTGGCCTGGTGCAACTGGCAAGAATCCACTGGTGTTGTTTGGACCCATGCTGGGGATGAGCCCTAAGTGGCTTTTATAGGTTACTGTAACTCCCAAGTAGAAGGGTAAATCATTACACACCGCTACGAGCATGCTGTGACTGTTCCTGGGGAGCCCGGATGGGAGGAGGGAGGCTGATCCCATCTTGCTTGCCTGCAATAACAAGCAGTTTGCAGTCCCTCGGGGAGTTCCACGCGCTCTAAAGCCAAAATACTCCTTTGTGTATCACGGGTCCCAGCACTTGGGGGTTACCTGGAGCTGTGTGTGGCTCCGCTTTGTCCCGGCTTGGGAGGTAGAACTTCAGAAGCTGGAGCTGGAGCCAAGCCGGCAGATGGAAATGCCTCGCCCCAAAACACGTGGCTGATCGACACTGTCCGAAGGCGTCTGCGTGTTCCAGCACTTCTGAAAGCCGCATCGCTCCTCGGGGCGTCTGGGTAGAGCTGTGAACCTTCCCGTGTCAGCAAGGGAGTCTGACCTGGTTTCACCCCGTGCCGGAAAGCTACACGCCGACCGCTGCAGAGTTGCAGTGCCTTTTGGGTCATCTCCTTTTGCTTACTGTGATCTGCTCCCCCCGTGCCTCCTGCGGTGTCCCCCCCCAGCCAGGTATCCCTGTCTGCACCGCACACGCAGCCTTGCATCCCATGGTACCGCAAAATAATGTGATCGGCTGTGTTTGAGGGGACTTGGTGGCTTTGGTCACAGTGTGTGACTCTGAAACACAGCCATGCCTGTGCTGCTGGTAGGGACTGTGCTACATCTAAACAAAAATAAAAAAGAGAAGAAAGGCTGATCTTTCAGAAAACTGCTGGGCTCTATAGGCTGAGGTACCCGACATGGAAATTAGCCCTCTGGCCACGGCCAAGGACTTCTGAGTGAGGTAAGCTCAGCAAGTTATCTGAATGCAAAACCACACGGAGCTCGGACTTGCGGGTGCAACGTGGGCTGTGCTTTTTCTGAATCACCAAAATTATTAGTGTTGCTCCTAGTTCTTGGCTGTCTCCCATGCAGACCCTGGCCGGGTCCCATCTAGCTTTGCCTTGTCTCTTCTGAAAGAATTGCACAGTGTAGATGCTGCATGGCAGTGCGTAAGAGCAGATATAAAAGCCATTAAGGCTTTTTTTTGTGTGTAAGGAATATGGCTTGGTGCTCTTGGGATCTCGCTAGCCTTATCATGCTACTGATACTAACATTGTCTTTTTGCAGTCAGCGCTTTCCCTGCTATGGCTTTGTTGAAATGCATATGAAAATATGCCTTGGAAAATATTTTACATCTGAACTAGTTAATACAGCACCTTAGAGAGAAGGTATCTGATGCAACAGAGTACAAATGAAGCCTCATTAAGCAGGAATTCAGTGATTCTGCTGAATGCCCCAGCAATTAAATTTCATCTCGATTCGTATGCAGGTCAGGAGAGTTTGGAAGGAGAATAGAGGAAGCAAAGCACTGTGGCTCTGTACTATGCAAATTAGTGTTAACATGGCATTTCATTTATAGTTAATGCATTGTTACACTGCTACTCATTGAAAAGAAACTGTGTGACAACTGCTAAGACTGATGACCCACTTGCTTATTTTTCCATCTGCGTTGGCAGCGTTGCCTCTGAAAAGACCAGTGCCAAGATAAATCTTTTAAGGGGAAGATGCGGAGGCTTTTCTTCCCACAGAGAGAAGAGGAGTTGGATGCTGATTAAATGTTAAGACCAGTCCTTCAGGACGCAGTAAGCTATAGCATTGCCTCTCATTCTCCTTTGGGGCGAGATGTGGCGTGGCCTCCATCCCTGCGACTGGAGGGAACCTTTGTTTGGGCTCAAGTGTCCAGGCCCTTTTGGAAGAAGAGGAACAAGTCTTCAGTCCCTGCTATTGCAAAGGCCTGAGTCCTTGTGGCGTGTAATGTAGTCAGGGGTTCAGGACGCTGACGTGCTTCGCAGCCCCATCAATGCATTCACACCTCTGCTCCCACGAGGCAGGTCCCTGCTGTCACTTGGGCTGGTTGAGCTGTGGGGCTGCTGTCCTGTTTTTGGAGGGCTGAAGTGTCAGCTCCACATTTTCTCTCTATATCTAAAGGTCCACAGCAGGATATGTTTCCTCTCTTCTATTTCTGATTAATGTGGTCTATGTGATGGAGCTTTTTTCCTCTAAACTGCCTATCTGTGGTGGGGAAGGAGGGTGGATACTGGCTGGCTGCTAATACAGACTCACCGCTATTTTCATTCTTGGTGATATTAATAAAATATAAAGAAGAAACAGTATTTCTCCTGAAGAGGAGAGACCGTGAACAGGCCCTGCCAGGCCAGCCCTGGTGCTGATACTGAGATGCTAAGTGCAGCTGCCATGTACTCACTGTAAGTTGGAGTGGTTTAATGACCTTAAAACTGGGAACCCGTCCTGCCACTGAGGAACTTGGATGCTTATTTTCTCTCCAGTTTTTTAGCTGTAAATAACTTGCTTTCATTCTGGCACATTGATCACTAAAAGCAGAGAAGGTGGGAGATATTAGGCGTTTTGTTTTCCCCTAGTTGCATGGTACTGCTCTTGGTTTCCTGTTCTCCATGGCTCCTCTATGCACATGTTGCTCTTTCCTCAAGATGATTTTACTTGTGTCCCAAGGCTGTTTGATATCTGCTAGCTACATTGCTGTGAAACATTTGATGGGGGGCAAAAAAGCGAAGCTGGTTAGGAACATCCCCAAATGGAGGTGTGTGTTTTGCCCAGAAAAAGCACTTGTTCTGTACAATACAGCCATAGAGATAGAGATAAATGTGAGAAATAGGCTCCCAGAAATAAATGATGGACCAACTTTCAGATGCTGTGCATGCAGCTTCCAGAGCTCTGCTCCTTTTGGAGCAGATCACAGACTCCCACCTTGCCATGGCATGGCAGTGGTTGCTGACAGATTAACCTCCTGCTGCATTGCTTATTGCCGTGTCTTGTCAAGCTCATCTCTACTTGACTTAAAAAAAACATTGGAAAGCTGAGATTTGCTTTTGTTGGGATGACCTCTGCTAACAAGGTGCCTGAACAAGCTCTTTTGTATAATTAGAGCTGACTGGGAATAAGGGATTTTGGACTTTGCAGCAGCAAAGTCTTTCACTGTTTCTTTCATCATGCTGGATTCCCTGACTCTGTAGTGTCCTAGTGCCATCACCCAGATCCAGAAATCCAGAGCCTGGGGTAAATTGTGGGATTTCTGCAAATATCTAGTGACTAAGAAAAAAAAAATGGCATAGCGTTTATACAGTATTAAGGGAGAAAGATGTGCTCTATGCTGCCTAGAGGACCAACTCTTGATTGGCCTCAGCTAGGGGCAATGGGGCTGAGGCTGCTCTTTGCATAGTCTGAAGTATGACTGAAGGATCTGTAAATGTGGTTGCTCCCCAGAGTCCAGAGCACTTTCTTCCTCCCATGCAGGCTGAGCATTACAAGTCCTTTTACCAGGGTTTTGGACCCATTTTCACAACTTCAGATTACTGACTGAGGTACTAGCTAAAAGGGGGCAGTAAGGAGGTGCTGCCTGGAGAAGGGAGATTAACCATTGAGGTTGAACTCAGAAATGTTGGAAGAAGCTTTGAAGCGGTGTGAAGCTCTGCCTTGGTGGGGCTATGGCTTGGAGGCATGATTCTGATGATGGTTCCTAAATTAAGTCCCTTAAATTTGCTGTTGTTAGAAATAATGCTGGTACATACCATCTCATTTTTTACCCCAGTGACTTAACCCTTGAGTTTTACTCATAAGCATGTTCGCACGTGTTTGTTCCTCTTGTTCCACAATGGATTTTTTGCCAGGAACACACATGGGGAAACCAAATGTAAAGCTTTGGTGAACATGTATTCGCAAGGTGAACATACAGACCCTTAAAGTTTGGAGGACCACTATGCTCTGCCATCTGGCTGAGACCAGCCAGTGAAGTTTTTCAACACAATGAAATGTAGTTCATTATTCATTTTGGTGGAGTATGGTGACCTCTTTCTATATGAAGAAAAAAAAAAAAAAAAATGTTTTCTCTCCAGAAATGTAGTTCATTATTCATTTTGGTGGAGTATGGTGACCTCTTTCTATATGAAGAAAAAAAAAAAAAAAAGATGTTTTCTCTCCTCCTTTGAGCTAAAAATCTTGTGTAACTCACTTGGCTTTTTGTTGTTTGCAAAAGGAAAGGGCTGAGCAATCGCAGGTTACAGTTTATTGCCAGGGCTCTGATGGAGAAGACCAGACTGATTTGGAGAGAAAGGGCTGGTGCTGTCCCAGACTGGGCTTGCATCTACATGGAATAGGAAAGGAAATGTCCCCTGCTGATAGGAGGGAGGGAGATCTCTTGAGGTTGCCCAGAGGACGGTGGTCATTGGGAACGGGCCAAAAGTTTCAGTTTTTTAAAACTGGAACTTCCAGTTACTCTGGTTTTGAGCTTTGGTGTTTTTTTTTTCCTGAACTCAAGTTTATTACTTTGGTGTGTGCTTCAGCCCAGTTTGGGATGCTGGTGTACAGGCGAGATGCGCAGTTGGGGAATGCCGAATCACTGCTGTCACACGGAGGAGGGGTCGCTGCAGCGCTTCCTTCTTCCCATTAATCACAGCTCCGGGAGGCATCCTGCCTTCCCCACCAGCGTCGTCCCCCTCTGCTCCCCTGCAGTGCTGTCAGGCCGTGACAGATGTGAATGTCTCTTTCTGACATGGTTAAGCAGAAAAATGTACAGTGACCGTTTTATTGCGCTCTGGTGTGGAAAGGAATGGATGGGGGTCTTGGAAGTACCTCTAGCAACGCTCCCCGCCTCTGTGCTCTGTGTGTGTGTGTGCAGTGAGGGCTCTAATTGCCTACTGGATGGGCCAATTTATCTTGCAGTGTTCATTACCTGCAATAAATTAATGTTTAGGACTGACTAGTGGAATTTGCACTTAAAGGAAAGAATAATCAAGGACTTAGTCTGGCTCCATTATTAAACTGTTTAGCCTTTTCTTTAAAGATATTTTTTTTTAAAGTCCATTCTCCCTTTCCCATAAGCAGGTTGCAGGTTGCATTTTGGGTCTGTGTGTGAAAAACAGGGCATCTGCTTAGGCGGGAGATGAGCCCCGCTGCAGGCCTCAGGCTGGGGTTTCTAAAAAAGCACAACTACGTAAAATTGGAGGAGTTGAAATGGAGCAAATGTGCAGCCAGTGGACAGCTGGGTAATCAGCTGTGAAGTCTCTTCCACCAAGAGAGTGATGGGTCTTCCTCTTGTCCCTCCTCCTCCCTGTCTGCTGCAACAAAAAGTCAATAAAGTGGGGGGGGGGGATAAGCTCTCTTGAAATGGAGCAAATGTGCAGCCAGTGGACAGCTGGGTAATCAGCTGTGAAGTCTCTTCCACCAAGAGAGTGATGGGTCTTCCTCTTGTCCCTCCTCCTCCCTGTCTGCTGCAACAAAAAGTCAATAAAGTGGGGGGGGGGGCATAAGCTCTCTAAACCTCTTAATTTTGTTCAGAGGTGGGTTGGAGTTCCCAATAAAAACTGATTTTTCCCAGTAAGACATCTGGAATTACTGGGTCTGTGGTGCCAGAAACAAGCCTTGACAGGTTGGATGAGCAGGAAGAGGGGTCTCCAGCCCCAGGCAGACCCCTGATGTGCAGGCATGTATTTTTAGATGCAAGAAGTAGGATGAGGAGAAGGAGATGGCAAAGTAAAATCTTAATTTAAGATCTGAATTTAAAAGAAATAGAAAGCATCTGCGTCAGTCTCTTCTGAACCTTCCCTAACCCAAAGCAATTTCTGTTGCTATTAATATGATTTTTATATGCGGTTAGAACTTTGGTGTTTCTCTGCACGCTGTAAGTGCATGTGGTTGGGTGTTTTTCCTCATCATTTTCCTGTGGCTGACTGTTCATTACGTTCATTCAGCTGTCTTCAGAGAGTCTCCTGAGACTCTCTAATGCGGAGTGATGTAAGATCCTCTCCATGTTCTCTGGAGCTCAGAGCATGTTCAATGCTAAATGGTCCATTTCAGGATGTTACTGTAGTGTTACACCATCCTGTGACTTCTGACAGGATGCTTTTGGATGTGTTTAAATAAGTAATGTTTTAAATCACAGGAACAAATGCCCATCAAGCAGTGGACTAAATCATTGATATTCTGGATAGCCTGTGATCTTCCCTCTGCTGTCCTCCCTGTCTTGTCTGCATAAAAGTGTATTCTGTAAATGTCATGCCAACCAATTTAGGCCATGTAAGGTTTGCAGTTTCACTCCCACCAAGGTTCTGGGAGGATTTGTACGTTAGCTCTGGGGGAAAGATATTTTATGTTCAGGAGCAGGACAGTATGTGTTGGGTACAAGAAATGTTAAACCAAGCGCTAGTGCATGTGGAGGCATGTAAGGGTAGCTACTCCTTACTTAAAACAAATGAATTTTGCTCAAAGGTCAGCCTGTTCCTGAGAAAAGCAAATACTCGAGTTTCTCGAGAGTAATGGCCTGTTGACTGGTATCGCCTCTTTAGTTGTGTGGCTGAGAGTCAGGAGCCTGTTTGGATGGGTATTTCCAGCAGGGACCACCCAGAAGCTGTTCTAGCCATGGACTGTCCTCAGCCTGTGCTGTCTTTCTGTTCAGCATCTTATACTGAAGGGAGGCCCAAGAAAGCATTCCATACACCTTCCTTACTCCTAGCAGAGTAAATATCAGTATATGCCAAGAAAACAGAACTGAGGGAGTTTGTTTGTTTGTATGTTTGTTTTTTTATTTTCATTTTTTCCTGTGGACTTTTTAAATATCCTCCCCAGCTCCCCCAAATTAAATTATTTTCCCAATCGGACAGTGTATGGGATAAACCCCAGATGTTCTTAGGTGAGGTTTGTATGTAGTTGATATTGCCAGAGCATTTTTGGATAGCTGCTAATTCCAAGCACACAAGCATAAAGTTAATGTCAAGAGGTTCAGGAGGATGTACAGACTTTTCATGAAAAATCGAAGCTCTACATACTGTTCCTTGAGTTTGTCAAGACATAGTTTAGGTTGATGTCTCATGCTCTTTTATGACACCTGTATATTTTGATGTCATAAAATATCCTTTTGGGCAGTCTAGTTTTGTTGGGGTGTGGGGTGTACCTTTTTCCTTCCCCATTAGAAATGTGGGCTGTTCACTTCAACGGGTTTTAATATAAAGCCACCTGAAACATGAAAAAAGTGTTGTGTTTATAGGTTTTGGCTAGAAACCATAGTGTAAACATCTTTATCCTCTCCAGGCTCCTGATGCACTGGGCTCTTGCCAACCAGCTCAACAAATACCACAAGCAATTCTGGGTTTGAAAGGCCAAAATGCCTCTTATTTTTGCACCAGTAACAGAGTAATGGGACAACTCTGTCCAGTTCTTGTCCACAAAACCAAGCCGTTCAATGCAGTAGACCTGCTCTCTCATACCCTTTCTTAATGCAGCAGATATTCTGGGGAGAACTTTACGATGGCATAAAATAAATGCAAACATAAATGATTGCTTTTAGCTTTTCTTTAAAACATCCTATTGGAGATGTCCATTTCATGGCATCCAAAAAACGGGCTATACTCAAATTAGAAGCTTCTTGTTGTATTTGTGGTGCAACTTGAGATGTTTTTTCCTTTAAGATGAGAATTCTTTATAGCAGAAGCATTAATAGCTGTGTGAAAAGATTTCTAATTACAAATTTCGGCTCAATTACTAATTAAGTCTATTGTCAGACTGAACAACTTCTTAAAAACAAATTATGGACCAAAATATCTCTTTTGTAAGTAGAATTTTTTCTTACTTAGTAATTTTATTGCTTTTGTAGAAGTTGTCTGCGCATGAAACAGCTGAGTTCGAACCAAAATAGAGATGTTGCCGCATTTCAATCCAAGCAAACTCTGCTATTAGGCTGAAACCCAGTTCTCCTCCACATGGGCCACACAGAATTAGGGTGCCTAGGTCTGCCAAAATTTCCTGCTGGCACATCCAGATGTGTCCAGACTCTTTTGATTTATCCTGATTTGTTTCCTACAGAAACAAGATTCAACCTCCATGAGCTTCCTTCTAAATTTGTAACCTCTTCACCGCTTTCAGCCAAATCTAGTAGGAGTCTCAAACACAGCTGGAGCCTCCTGCAAAAATGTAGATGGCTTTTGTGACTTTGTGCCTTGGACAATGCTTGTTTTGTTCTCTCTTTACCTTTTGTAGGTATAATCTTGCCATTATAGATGATGGCAAAGGAATACGGCGACTATGGAGAAAATTGCCATTTGGATGTAAGGCACAGGCTGGTTGGTACAAACAGGGTTTGTGTCTCACAGCTTGGCTGAAATGGGGACCTGCATGGTGCTGCAGGTGGGATGTGAGCCCTGTGTGCACCCTGGCTGCCTCCCCTGCTGTGTACCCCAGTGCTGGGACGGTAGCATCACCCCTATGCTCTGCATCTCCAACACAAGTCAGCCTAAAATTTTTCAATTTGAATAGCAAAGGAAGCAGAGGCTGGTTTATTACAACAACTTCTTTCTGGTCCAGTACCCTCTCTCCACCCACGGTTGAGGACCAGCTGTTTCAGGGGAAGCCATGAAGCATCCTGTCCTGAAGGCAGGACTCCCCATGGCCCAGCTGGTCACCAGCACTGCCCCTGAAGCCTGCCCTCACTGCAGTCCATTGCTGGCCCAAATCCTACCACAGGGCTTGCATGTGTTTTGCTAGTGATGGTTCCTCACCCCTTTCTAAGAAAGGGTTAAACAGAGTTTTCAGAAAACGCTGTAGGCAGGACATAAGACTGCAGCTTCATACTCCCTTACGCTGTGTGTGTGTGTGTGTGTGTTCGGGAGGCAGTGTAATGCTTTGACAGCAGCTTGACATTGCCTTGAAAGGTGCTGGAGGCTCTGCAAGCACTTGCCAAGAGGGGGTGGGGGAGAGGAAAGTGTGTCAGGCAATACTGCAGTCGCAGCCTCTTCCTGCGCTCAGCCCCGATGCTGCTGCTGCAACTTGGAGGCTTGTGCGAGGCTCCGCTGCCGGCCAACTTCTGCAGCTGGCTCTGAGCACGGCGTGGAGGGCAGCGGCACCTCCGGAACAGCCCCTGTTTCCTTTTATTTAGTCCCTATTTTTTTTTTTTTTTTTTTAATTTTTCTCCCTGCCTGAAATCCCTGTGAAAGCCCCAGGAGGGCTCAGGCAGGGAAGGGCCAGCACATCTCCATGGGATGATGCCCGCTGCCGGCCGGCGGGGCGCGAGGAGCTGGAATACCGCTGGGAATGAAGTGCACGCTCGACATTTGCTGCATCTGCCGGAGAGTCAGGCTTCAGCGGCTGCCTCCCCTTCCACCAGCTGTTCCCTTTAATCACTGCGTTTCCAACTTTTGCTTTGCCATGCCTCATGGCCAGGCGAGCCGAGAGAACTAGCACAGGATTTTTAGGACCAGCTAAAAAAAAAAAACCTATACCCTTCATTTTCCTATTTCTACACGGGACTGGCGAGTCACACTTTAAACAGCCATGTAAAGACATTTCATTCTAAAGGATTGCCACATTTTTGAGTCCTCGCAAACTGGAGTGTCCAGGACAATTTCTTTGTTATTCTCCTGCCGTGAAGTGAGGAGCAGCGTGTGCGTTGCAGCCCCGCTCGGCTGGGGGAGGCAGCCTGAAAGTGAGCCCGAGCTTGGCTGGAAAGTGATTCCAGTGCAGGCAGGGAGAGAGAAAGGAGCGGCTGTTGCAATTAGTTGAATGATTTGATAGATAACAGCAGACATGCTTTGTGGACTGAAAAAGGATTTGCAGTCAGACTTTGGTGAGTGAGCCTGTCTGTATTTTTTTACCCCCCTCCTCCAGTAGTTTACTTTTGTTTACTCTGATTTCCTTTAACCACCTTAAATATCATTAACAATTTTATGTGCTACTTTGAAGGGAATTCTACAAATCTGGACCTTTGCATACAAACTGTGACTTAATTGCTTTGATTTGTAAAATGTGTCTCTGCTTCCCCGGAAAGAATTTCTCCGGGTGACCACTGGAGAGTACCCTTCAGGCTGCCTTCCTCCTTCTCCATCTCCAGCTGAAAGACTGGCAGACACAGGGGTTGCTCTTAAGGCACCCCAGATATTGCAGAGCCTTTCAAAAAAAGCTGGTTTGCTTTTTTTGAAAAAACAAAATCTAAATGTTACTCATTTATTTTTTCAGATCAGTGTGTGAATGGGCTGGGCATCCAGCAACGGTGAATAGAGGGCTAGGGGTGGGGAAACGGGGGTAAGGGACTCGGCTGAACATGGTGGGATCACTGCCATCTCTCCCACCTCCAGTGTAATCTACTGCTACCTTGTCTAATAAATATTTCAGGTCCTGCTAGAAATCTGCCATTTCAATGAGATGCTAACCCCTGTTTTAGAAACCTGGGGTGAGCAATTCACTATTACTGTGGAGTATAAAAAATCTATTTAATCTCTGCAAAAGAGTAGGTAGGTGAGTGTAGAAGGGCACCTTTATGAAGGGCACAGTCACCAAATCCTGACCCCAGTCTTTCCAGGATGGACAGGCTCTGATATTTCTAACTGTGTGCAATATGCAGGTACTTTGTTGCATGCTATAGCTCTGCTTGTTGCAGCTAAATATGCTGCATGGAGCTTGCTGTTCTGCTCTGATGCAAGCATTTCCCTTCTGAAAGCAAAGGCATTGGAAGTACAGAGGTAGTTTATGGTTTCTGAATCATTTTACATTGCCTGAAGTGATATAGTGGGACTGACTTTGTCCTCTCCTTGGCCTTAAGATGCCCTAAAGCATGAACCTAACTTCAGAAAATTGTTTTCCCTCCCTAAATCTGAGGGTAAACTAAACCAGGTGTAGAGCAGCTTAGCCTGGCTGTGTTGCCTAATCCCATGGATGGTGACTAGACGCAATGTCCACTTACTGTAGCAGCACACTAAGGAGTGGTTTGGTGCTGGGGCTTATTTTGAAGCTGCCTGAGACGTGGTGATGAGTCCTAGTAGGCAGAGGGAGTCTGGGCGCGTGATTTAACAGGGCAGGAATGCAGCCGTTCCATGAAAAGATCAAAGGCAACTTGGCAGGAGCTCCCATCACTCTTGGGGCTGAGCCATAAGCTGGGCCCCTAGCTCAGAGGTGGCTGATACCAACTGTGCTGGAGGAGTTTCCTGGATGCCACCAGCTAGAAGGGATACTTCGTCTGGTTCATCAAACATGTCACCAGAGGCATCTGGTGATTCATTCATGCAAGCCCTGATGATCACTGCGTTGCTGTGCATGCTGATGTTGTCCAGGTGTTGGGTGACCAAATGAGAAATATTCCTGATCTCAGACCCAAACCTTTCTTCGAGAGCCTTGAGTCAGTATGGTGTGTAGCTCTGTCATGTACAAGGGAATGGTGTAGTCACTGAGCTGGTAAGGAAGCCTGGAAGCCTTCTTCACCCTGGTATGAACTCCTTACAGCTTGTGCTGGTGGTGCTCCTGAGGCCCGAGTACCAGGTACTGGTTTCCTCAGCATCCCACAGATGGTGCTTTGCACCAGCTGCAGAGCAAAGACAGAGAGAGGGGTGGGAAACCATCTCATTTAATGTCTGCCATCCCTTGTCTTCTTAGTTATTTTAGTGCAATGAGAAAAGCTTTTGAGGGGGACTGATTACAGTACATTGGGTTTCCTTTTGCTAAAGGTTAATGAAGCTCTTTTGGTCACTCAGTTGGGTTCTTAACATGTTGGGTTTTTTTCTCCTGATAACCTGGCTTTTTCATGAGACTTGTCTCCTCATCTGGAAATCATCTGCGATGGAAGCAATAAAGTGAATTGCTATCATATCACTCATTTTAGTGTTTTAAGTATGATGGGCAAAAATGGAAACCAGATGGATTGTTTTGAGGAGGCATCCAGATATTTCAGAATTGCTTGTCCCACCACCATTTGGTTTCTTTCCTCTCCACTAGCCACTCTCAAAAGTTTTCTGATGGGATGTTTTAGTAATACAGAACTTTTGGCTGTCCTTCAGAATGAAAAGGTCAGAAAATGCAAACTAGCAGTGATGTTTCGTGCAAGGTGGGGGAAGCATTTATCTTCTGGTTAGAGTAGGCTTGTGTGTGGCTCTGATGATACCAGTGTGATAGTGTTTCCACAAAAGATCTTGCGATCTTGCAACTGGGAGGACTTCCCTGAAATGCTTTCTGGCCTTTCTGAAGTCCAGGAAGACCCTATATGTTTTACTCTAGCAAACTTTATGTTCAGTTAGTCCTTACTGCAGGATCACTGCAGGAGTGGGCAGAATGACAGAGCTCAGTGAACCTCCTTCGTGCTGCTCCAAGTGACCAGCTGAGAATCCCATAGCAACCCAGCACAAGTTAAATGGTTAATTGACTGCAGCTCAGGCAACTTTAGAAAACTCTTTGTATTTCAGATGTATGCATTTGGGTGACTTCATTATTTTTTAATTTTTTTTTTTTAATATGATTTGTATAGGAGGCAAAGGAAAAATAAAGATACTAGATGAAGATGTTCAGTGCTTTTCTGCTTGGGTTTGTTGTTTGGTTTTAGGGTTGGTGTTTTGTTGCCATTAGAAGCCACGCTTTTAGTGTGAGATGGACACTCTGCAGACCACGGAGAGCAGTGCAAATTTCTTACGCATTCTTCAAGCTGCACCCTTTATTTGCAGGGTGGGAATGGCCAGGAAAAGAGACTTGTTAAGAGATCTCTGCCCTTTCCTACTTGTTGGTTTTCATAAGATCAGCTCCCCTGTTCTGTGCTGTGTTGTCTCTGCAATAGCCCCAGAACTTCTTAACTTGCCAAATAGGCAGGGGGAGAAATAGAGAAAAAAATGTCTGAAAGGGATAGAAAACTAATGTGAGGAGCTAGAATAAGACAGGAGGAAATCTTCAGAGATAAGTCTCCTAGGAAGAAAGATTTTATCTTTCTTATTGAGGAATTTATCACAATAGTGCTATTTAATATAAATCCTGCTCATCAAGCTGCTTACGTCACTTGTCAGCTTTGCCTCAGTGGCAGCAAAATGAAAGATTAAGAGAAAAAGTAACTGGGTTGTGCATGCCAAGACGCACATCTCTGGGTCTGGAGCTGAAGCACAGCAATCTTAATTTCCTTGAGCAAAAACTGGGCAGAGAAAGTTTGTCTGGGCTCTTCCTCTGCCCTAAGCTAGTGTCGGTCATACCTATGGTTTCATTTAACCACCTCATGTTTAAATACATCCACGCTGGAAACTCCACATCAGGTCAAATTCATTCACTAGACTTAAACATTAAGGAAAAAACTTTCTGCATCTGCAATTTGTTGCCATTGCTTCCTGTTCTAACACAGATGACAGATTACTCCTTGCCTCTGTGCATTACTATTCCGGATGTCTGAACACAGCAATAACCCTTTCTCTCTCCTTCCTCTCTTCTTTTTAGCATAGATAACTCATTTCTCCCCCCAGTCTCAGAGGTTGTGGTCTTCTAGATGTCTGACCACACTGCACTGATTCAATCTGGATGAACTCCAGCTGGACCACATCTTTCTTGAACTGTGGTACCCAAACCTGAGCACTGCCTTTGAGCTGAGGCTTTTATCAGTGCTGAGTAAAATGAAAGGATGATTTCATAGATCTTGCAGATTATACCCACCTTTACATGTATCAGGGTGTTAGCTTTTCTTACATATGAAATGCCACTGCGGAATTACATTTAGTTTGCAACCCACAGTATCTGAAGAGTCCTTCCACAACTGTCACTTAGGTGGTTTTTCTCCATCCTTTATTCATTTGGTTATTTCTGCCCAGGTCTGGTAGCTTGCATGCACCTCTACTGAATGTATATTTGTTTTTTCAAACATGTATGAATCATTCTGGATCCAAAATTTACTTTCCAGCCTAATTCCAGTCCCTCATAGCTGGTAGCTGTCAGTAAACTTAATAAGAGCAATCTCTATGCAATCATCCAGGTCATTTAATGAAAACCTGGAGTCTTACCAGACTGGGGATGCGCCCCTACAGAACTTCATTTAATACATCCGTCCCTTCTGATTGTGAACAACTGCTGAATTTTCTCAGTGTGTGGTTTTCCAATCAGTTTTGCATACACTTCATAATCATCTGTATCCTGCTTCCCAAACATACTTATAAAAATAGCATGTGTAACAGTATCAGAAGCATTTCTAAAATTGAGATATTAACAACTTGCATTTTCCTTCTACCCAGAAATGTTGCTCTGTCGTAGAAAGAAATTGAGCAGAAATGACTTATTTGTGGTAGACTGAGTTTTGTGGATAGTATTCCTTGTTTTCTTTCAGCAGCTCACACAGAGATGGTCAGTTCCAGGAACTGAAAGAGAAGGTGATGGATTTGTCTCGACCCCACTCTGATATCGCTTCTATTTGGGGTTTTTTTTTGTTTTTTTTTCGTGTTGAACATTGAATTTTGCTTTTCTGCAGTCTTGTGATGTCTTACCCAACCTCTGCAAAGTCTTAAGAGTACCTGCTGATGGCTTAGGACTTTGGTGACCAGGTCTTTAAAGTTTTGTTGACTATGTTAAGTATAAATGAGCTGATCTACACAGTGGAAATGAATTCTTGCTCATTTCTAGAGATAACCCATTCCACCAAAATTGCTTTGTATTGGAGAAGAAAGACTAAAGTAATCTCCTACAATTTTTCATGGCCTATAGAACTGAATTTTTTATTCAGTTTTTCCCTCCTGTATGGAGGTTAAAGAGGTTTTCCTCTTACAAGGTTGTGCTCATGCACATCTCATTAGTACACATTTGTTAGTAGAAGGATGTTTTTCAATGCAAAAGCCAGGCAGATTTAACAAATATGTCAGTCTATAGTGTCAGTTGAACAACTGCTGTTGAGGTTTTCCCTCCAGAACTAACTGTTGGAGTCCAGTTTCCAGCCCAGGCATCTACCTCCCCGCTTAAGAACATCTCATTACTGCTGGAAGAGGTGCACTCAGGCTTTGAGTGACCCATACATAGCAGGGGACTGAATTTCATGTGGTGTGTTAAGTCTTGCTTTTGACTTTATGTCCTGGTTCATTATTTATAATATTTGTTCTGTTTTGTTAATCCATATAAGCCAAGGATAACCAAACTGCCCAAGTCTTTGTGTATGTTAGGGCATGTAGGATTTGATTTATTTCGAAAATGGGCTGTTAAAATTGATACTTGTATGTGGATGCCAATGTTTATTGCTTGTGTTATTATCTACTTAAGTACTGAAATCATAAGCAATTTTATGCAGGGTCAGAAAAAGGTGTTGGGCAACTTGGACGGAAGGGAGTCTATGCTTTTGTGTTTAGGCAAATGTAGGTGTTGCAAACAAAAGAAATATTTAAAGCTAACAAGTAATAATAATCAGAAAGCAGTGTTGGCACAGAAGTGGAGGAGAGAAAGTAGAGCAAAAATAAATATTTAGCAACGTTCATCAATTGACAATTGAATGCTGCCAGGCATAAGAACATTTAAGGCTCTTTTCAGCTGTCAGTTTAGCTACTGCATAATTTTTTAGCGTGTGAGTAATCCCATCAGGGTAGGCATGGTCTTAAGCCTTGATAGGATAGGACCCCCAGGTCATTGTACGGCTGTCTATTCACGGTGGCAGAATACTGTTTCAAGACAAGCGTGCTTACGTGGGAGTTAGGCAATTCTCGTTCTGTGACAGTCTGACTGCCAGTCTGCTTCTGAGGTTTTTTTTTTAATATTATTATTATTCCATTCATAACAAAAAAAAAATTACTAAGCTTGATGTTCTCAGCTGCCAAATTTATTAATCTGTGGCTTTACAAATCAGTCTGGTAACTTAAGAGACGTGTAAAATCACACAGGATGAAGAATTTCTCTCCTTCCATTCCCAACATTTGTTATCCCTGATTTTTTTATTTCAATGAAAGTTTTTTTTCCTTTGACCGTGTGTTTTTGTTCAAGGATCTGATAATTACATGCTTGGAGATGATGGCTTTTCAAAAGCATCTTTCCCAGCAATTTTCAACTGGAGATCTGGATAAAAATATCTCCCCATTTTTTTTATCAGAAATGTTTTCAGTAATGTGCAATTATGAGCTCTGCCTTCATTCAATTCATCCTGGAAGAATTTGCTTCACAGGGAAATTCGTTTCCTAGCTGCTGTAGATGCCAGCATAGTTGGCAGCTGCAGGTTTTTGTGGGGAGGAGGGAAAAAAAGGCCCAGAAATGAAAATTGCTCTGAAGTAAATTGGTCCCAACACCTGGAAACCATGAAAGGATGAAATATCATACTTTTTTGTTAAATCACTGTTAAACTGCTTTGCATGTCAGTCCCAAAATGGCCTTGTAAATTATTTAGTATAGCTGAGAGATGAAGAGATGATCCCACTTAATTGTGCCTCACAACCAATCCATTTCTTATTGTGCCAGTTCATGAAATCTTGTTAGAAAGGTGGAAGGAGTTGTGGTTTTCTTCCCAGAAGTGCTTTTAGCATTGGCATTGAGACGAGAAAGGCTGTGGGGCAGTTACAAAAAGAATAGATATGCATTTGTCCTGGGACACAGGAACTTTGCTGGCAAGAGTAAGATCTGGCTCCTTGCAGCCCTGGCGTATGGATGAAAATAGGATTGGTTGCATCCTCCTCTTTCCCAAAGGCGGGAGGTAGGTCTCTGATCTGGTGTCTGCTGCTGTTTTGGACATTGTATGCCAAGTTTTTTGCAGCAACTGAGGAAACTGACTTGCTTGATATCCCAAATAACTCTTCACTCCTGTTTTCTGCTCCCTCCTCTGAGCCCTCTTGGTGCTGGCAGGTCCTCTACTCCCATCCTCTGCCCTGCAGGAGCTCTCACCAGAGCAAGGGTGGGATGGCACAGCTCCAGTCAGCTTCTTTTCCCAGCCAAATAGCCAAGGTAGGTCATGGATCTGCTCCTCTATCTTTGAGCAACCATGCGCACAACCGTACAAATGATAAAGGTCTGAGTCAAACCTCTAACAGGTCCCCACTGTTGCACCACCAGCCATGGTGGAGTTGTGCCAGCAGTAAATCTGCTTCTCCATGAGATCTCAGTGGAGATCTCCTCCTTTCCCACTGTCGGCACGATGAGTGATCCGTACAGGGTTGTTACAACAATGGATGGTTCAGCCTGAAATATGAAGGATGTGGCCTGCTCCTGCCCTGGTGATTTATAGAGGATAATTTCTTTGTGGAATGCAGTGCCGTTTGGGTAGGATTGAACTCTTGGCATAAGATGAATGTATGTGTTTTGCTAAAGGGTTTTTTTTTTTTTTCAATAGTGTAATGGATTTCCCATATAACCTACTATGTAAACAGATCGTGTTCCTTCCTGCCATGAACTGCTGCACGCTGTTGCCCATGCTGCACGAGTGCTTCAAACCTGCAGCCCAGAAGCCCCCCTGCAGTTCTTCTGCAGGTTCATCCTTAGCTGATTGCTCTGTGGCATGCATGCATGCATGGGGGTCAAGAATTTGTGTGTGAGGTAGGGGTGGACTAGACGGGGTCCTGGGATAAGCCACAGAGATATGCCTGAAATGCAGGGAAATCAGGGGGAAGATACTCAGGTACATATGGAATCAAACAGCCCAAGTGGCTTGTAAACCTTGCACCTGTGGAGTTAAAAACAGGGTGAAGTTAGAAGACCTCTGAGACAGAGGGCACATCAGTCATTGCTTCCTATTTTGCTCCAAAACCAGGTTTCACCCTGTGGTCCACTGCTCCCTTGCTGTGCAGCACATGGATCTTGTGACCACTGCCATCAGGGTGGTGGCAACTCTCACCCAGCTCCAGGTTGGCTCCAGACACAGTCCAGAGAGCTGCTGTGATTTTTAAGGCTGGGCAAGAGGCACAAGACAAGAGAGAAGTTTGTTAATAATAATAACTTAAGAAAAGAATCAAAGCAACTCCCCTTTCCCCTTGTGTTTCAGTTTACCCCCTGCCTTCCCATTCAAGCGAGCTCGGCAGAGTTTGAGAGGGGGTGATAAGTGTTCACCTTGCAGGAACTGGACAGCAAAACGTTGTGGAGATGTGATGGAGGCGAGCGAGCAGGGCTCCGCTGGCTGTCTCTCCTTTCTAAAAATCCCTTTATCATTCAGCAGCCAACTCAAGCAGTACCATGAGCTATAATAGGCAATTAGCTCCTAGCAGATTTATGTGACACTGCGTTTTATAAGCAAACAATCGTGTGTGTTTAATCATTAAGCGGATCTGCTGTATCTAACGTTCACGGGGCCGATCTCTCTCGTCTCCCTGTGCACACACTCAGTTTTCTTGCACCAGTTTAGACCCATAGACATTCGTACTTGAGAAAAACTGGTGGAAATGTATTACTTGGCAGCTGCCTTTGTTTCTGGCAGGCAGGGGCAAGAGGCAAGTACTTGGCAATATCTGCTCTCTGAGACATCCAGACTCCATCTAGAGTAGAGGTTAGCCTGGTGGGAATAGGAGATGCCTGGTGGGGGGGTGTTCTCCCCTCCTGACCCTGCGGACCCTCAGTGTGGTGAGGGGCTGGGCAGGCACCTGCAGAGCGTCCTGCCAAGTGCACGCATCCCGTGATTGCAGCATTCCCCAGACTTCTTGAGGTTTGGAAAGTAGTCAGTTTTAGTATTCGTAGTTAATTTTAGAAATACCTGCACACGCTGCTCTTCCACACATCTATTACACACTTGACAGAACCTGCTGCTTTTAATTTTTATTAGCACAAGTGCCTTGTTGAATCGAAATTAAGTGTGTATTTGGGAAGCATAATGTGAAGCATTACACTTAATGGTCTGTGTTCCTGAGTGGAGAAGGGCTATCACATGAGTCTCCTCTCTTCCCGAGACTCTGCGGTCTTTAGTTACACCTGAATTTTCCCCTGGTTCATTGCTACTTCCCATCCTCTGTAAGCTGTAAAACTCACAGATGGATCTTTTCAGGTGTGTGTTGCATCTTTGCAGATATATGCCCTTATTCAGATATAGACACGTTGGGCCTCTGATTGGGGTACTGGGGGGGAAGGCAGGTCTGTGGGGTGCGGGTGGAGCTGTGCTGCTGGGGGCTGCCCAACCCAGCCCCACGAGGGTTCCTGTGCCTCTGCCCTGGCTCAACCGGGTTCAACTTCAGCCTCTCCCTTGTTCAAAGGGGGAGTGAGTATCTGCCTAGGGCAATGCAAAAATTACTTTTGCCCAGTCCCGGGTAGTCTGACACAAACCAGTCACTCTGGCTGTTTGTGATGCTCAGGAGAGCTTGGGCTCTCACTGAATTGTGAGTGCAGTTTTAACCACTGTCTCTGTTCCTCAGCCTCTTCTCCTGCAGCTGGCACCCTGCTTCTTTGGCTGGGATGATTTTAGATTTTAAACATGTGAAAAAACCCCAAAGGAAAATTAAGCTACAGAACTGTGAGACTCGAATTCTGCACAGAGCAGGATTTCTATGCGAAAATCCCAAGGCTGTCCCTGTTTGCTCAGAGGTGCTCACAAGAGTGAACACCTCTTGTGAGCCTTTCAGACAGTTGCAGAGCCCAGCTTGCAGCAATTTGTTCTGATTTTCACCAGAAGTATCCATGTCCTCTGGGAATTCTTGTGCTGGCTGTAGTTGAGATTGGATTCTCCACCTGCTTTGCATCACCCGTGCAATGCGAAGCAACTGGAAACCAGCACAACCATTTGCATGAAGGCAGCTACAAAAAACAGCTGGAGCGCATTAATAATTTTGCTGGAGCAGGATCTTATCCATCTTTCATACCAAACAGATGTTTGCTTTCATCACGGTGGTGCTGTGCTGATCTTTGGACACCAGCCTGTTTGGAGGATGGGATGTCAGCAGAGCCTGCAGCCACAGCAATTCTTGGTGGGAAGCAAGAAGTGGGGCAAAAACAGGAGCAGAGCTTGTTGGAAGCAAGATTTAATGGACAATTCAGGCAAATTTTTAACAGCTGGTTCGATGGGGTCAGACCGCACCAGTTCCAACATCAAATAACTTTGAGCTTTGAAACTTTCTTATTTCATCTTCTTGTCCTGCTAAATCTGACATTCCCTGTCTCTTTGATTTCTCTCCCTCTCCCTCCCTCCTTTCATTTTAAGCAAGGCTTGAGCTTAAACTTTCTTTAGTCTTTTAACTATAAGCTTATTCCATCTCTCACATAGCTCCTGTGAATCCTCCTGACACAGTCAAGGATAAAAGCAGCCCAGCCGCATACACGGGCCATTGCATAATGGATGGTTTGTGTGTCAGAGTCTAAAATCTACATATGTTTAGATCAGTCATGAAGTGGGAACATCTGTATATATTCATATATAATGGCTTTTACCACATGAATGAATAATCCAACTCCCACGATTTGGTATTTACTTTTTTTGAAACACTGCTACTTAGCTAAACACTGAAGGGAGAATCACATTTATGGGAATTAAGTCTTAGTAAGGTTTAGCGGTGCACCGTCGATAAGCTGGAAACAAGTGTAAATGGGGTGCCGGAAATCTTTCTTTTAAAATAGTTAATGCTGTCTGGAACTTCTTCCTTATTTCTTGACTCCCACTGGTTTTTAATCACTTTGCATCAGAATGCAGTGCAAATCCAGGATAAAACACCTGATTCGCAACATATTGCGTTGAATGTCTTCTCATATGATACCATCTTCCAGCAGTATTGGCTGTCTTTGTAGTCCTTCTGAAAAAGGGTTCCCAAACCTTGTGGGCTGGCAAACCTGGCTGCGAGAGACCTTGGTGCACGGGCCCATAGACTGATGGAGAAAGCTGGTCAAGATATAGCCCCCCTGCTTAAAAGAAGGTTGGGGACTTGCTACACCTGCTCTCTGCTGGGTCAGGCTGGTTTATTCTCTCCCCGCAGTCAGTGAAGCCACTGAGCCTTGTGCCAGCCCTGCCCTCACCACGGCTGGGGCTGAGTGTGTGCCCTGCTGTAGGCTATGGTTGGCCAAGGTTCTCCTGGTTCACCAGACTGCTCTTATTTTATGTAGCTCCCTTTGAAACCGTAGCCTGGTTGAGATAAGATCAGTGCAGCAGCAAACAAGGTCATGGAGAACTTTGATATCTGCTTCTCATAGTTTATTTGACTTTTTTATTCTAGTGCTGATGGCATCCTTCAGGTTTTATATAAATCTGTTTTCTCACTTCACCTCTTGATCCCTGGCTCATGCTTTTATTAAATGTTACTGCATTGAAGTGCATCTCTGCTATTGCCTGATTTGCCGGGGTTTTTTTTTTGTTTGTTTTGTTGATTTTGTTTTCTTGTGGTTTGCATGGGTTTTCTTATTGCTTTTGGCACTGAGGTTGATATAGATCCGTGCATGGTGTGAATCAATCTCAGCCATCTCTTGAACTGGCACAGCAAATCTTCCAGGTTTGATTCCTCATTTAATTTTCTTGGCCTTTTCCCTGAGCAAGATCAGGCTTGTAATTGGGGGTAGAGAGAGGGTGCTAACCTGGACAAGTGGTGGGTTGACCTTCCTTGCAGCAGTCCTGCTGGGCTCCCCTTGCTCCCCCTTTGTTAAATCTTGCTGGTGCAGAGGTTGTCTGTGTCAAACTGATGTTGCTCCTGGAGATCAGCAGCGTCTGCCCCAACTCCTAATGTAAGGAGTTATATTTTTTAGCAGGTTTCCTTAAGATTGGTTTACCACTCCTAGTTGCTTTCCACATGGCATGCTGTAAGTTTAGCACAGATGCTAAAATTTTATCTGTGCACTTAATTTACTTGTGTAACAGGGGCTCTCTTGGAAGTGCTATGGGAGTAAAACAAGAAAAAAGGTATTACAGCTGTAGTGAGTCTGTCTTCAAAAAGGATTACCAGCTAAACATTGGCACAGTGTCTTGTTACCCTCTTGTTCTCCCCCTCTGCTGAATCCAATGGGTTTTCCTCTGCCCTATCTACTGCCAGCTACACGAGATTTGCTCTTGGCTATTTCCCTGCTGAACTGGGAGAAGTTATCTGGCTGTAGCAAAGCCCAGAAGAAGAAACTATTGTCTCAACCCACTAATTTACCAACTCAGGGATAGTAGTTTTTGTTACTCCCACTTTCATTTCAAAACTCATGCTCTATCTCTTTACTTCCCATCTGTGTATATATTGGGGAGCAGTCATTCCAATTTTCATCTGTCTGAAATTGAGCATCTTTCAGCAGAAAAAGGTAGTGCAAAGAACCTGGGCACTCATTGGTTTTCGGTTCTGTTGGAGAAATACTGATGTATTCTCCTGTGTCATGTGAGGGTGGGATCTCAAACTTTGAACTGGCCAGAATCACAGAAGAGAGTCATTATGGACAAAAATTAACTTTTTACTGAACTGAGATTTTTCTTTTCAGCTAGCTTCTGCCCAAATGCCATGATCACCTATTTTATTTTATTTTTTTTTAAGCTGGGTTGTTTTCAGCCCAAATATGCCACTCACAATCCAGTCTCACCTCCTGCGTAATACAGGTCAATTACTATGAATTATGCCCCAAATCCGATGTCTAAGGGGTGCTAAATGGGCCCACCCATCATGACAAGATGTCCAGTAACACAATGTCCAGGAGGTTCATTCTTCTCATGGGGTGGAAAGGGAGGACACACACATGTTCCCATATATAGTATGAATCTCTAAAGCTTTCCTTCCCAGCTTTCTCCCCGTTGAAGAGCTATATGCTCTCCTGCCATGCTTATGCACCAGATCAGATTGCCTGCTCCCCTTCTCTTCAGTACAGAACTCCCTTTGCTTCTGAAGTTCCCCCCATCCCTGGGAAGTTAACAACCTCTTGATTTGACAGTTCTGTTATAAGATCTTGGAGGATGGAAGACAACAGGTGCCATTTTTAAAGCAAAGATCATAGGAACCAAAAAGGAGCTTGTAAAAGGCAAAATAGGTCAAAGAATATACTATCACTGTCACTGCAGCAAATTGATCTCCATTTCAAAAGGTGGAAGTTCTGACTTCTACCTGTTCTGTCGTCCCCAAATTGTTGATGTGTGCTGCATATTCACACCCAGGCTGTGCAGGAGGGTGCTCAGTTCTTGGCACTGCCAATGGCACCTGAGTCCTGTCTCCCCATCTCCTCCCTGAACCTCTGTGAGTCCAAGTGCAGCGTTAGGTAAAACAGGAAAAAAAAAAAGGTAACACAAAATATTTTGTAATTTGGACATTGATTGGTTTTTTTTGTTTGTTTTAGCTATTGATGTGTCAAAAATAAAAGTTTTTGCCTACTTGGGTGTACCTTTTGACAAACCTTCCCACCTGGGAGGCAGCTTAGTGCCAAATCCTGTGTGGTGAAAGCAGTGATGACAGTTTTCCTTAAAACAAAGCTTGGTTTTGCTTTCTGATTAACTGCAGGGTTTTTAAACAAGCTGGTAATAGTGGCCATTAGGTTTAGGTGGCACCAGTGATTTGAGTGCTAAAGGCCAATAAATTGACAATATTTAATTTCTTTTGATTGAAAAGCCACAATCTTATTTAATTTCACTCCACTGTCACTTAGAGTGGCATTTGTTGCTTGAAAGAAGGAAAGTCCCCAGGGTTTGGATTCAGGAGGCTGCGTTTCTTATCCATCTCCATATTAAAAAAAAAAGTTTGGAAGTTTGTGTGGAGTTAATAGGGGGAATTGCAATCCCTTGCCAGCTAGGATTTAATGCTGCCTGTTGAATAGTTTAGTAAACCCAATTGTATTTATAGAGGCATTTTTCCCTGGGAATAGCGTTAGACTTTATCGGTCATTTCTCACCATATTACAATTGCTCACTTGGATAACTTTCATGAAAGATCAGTCTGAAAATGTATCTTATTCCTCTTTAATTTTTACTCTTGAAAGGTATTTTCTTCAGATAACACAATCAGTATATCAGCAATATTTCATCTTCCTAGCTTATTGTTGGACTCTTCCCAGTACAGTCTACACTGCTTATTAAGAGAAATTGCCAGATTGACTGGAAAATGTAACTTTAATAACATCATTTCAGGCACTAGAACCATTGAGAAATAATAATCTCATTGAGTTGGTTTCTGCACTATTCTTGTCCCTCATGCACAAAGTTACCACACGTAATGTGTGTGTGTGTGTGCATGCAAATATGACCTGCAAGGGGGTGAAGGATTGTGTAGTTTCCCCTGCCACCAGGTCATTCATAAATATAAACTGATGAAGTTTATAATATAAACTGTCTGAAAATGCCTGGGAGGGTGAGAGGAATTGAGAGACGGGAAGTCTCTCTCCCTTTCTCTCTTTATTTTTATTCTTTGACACTAGACATTCAAATCTTGCTGGGGAGTGCTTATGAAAAGTGAACTGGAGAGGGCTCACTGAGTGAAAAGACCTTTTTGGTATGGATGTTTTTAGAGTGTGTTTTGGGAGAGGTGAATAAAAGTAACAATGTTCGGGAAAAGTGATTTGTGCTGAAGACCCAGCCTTTGCTATCCTTCAAGAATCTCTTAACAAGCCTAACTTAATGCACAAAAGCATATCCTCACCAGAATGCGGGAAGAGTTGTCCCTGATAGTTTTAAATTAAAGAAAGAAAGGAAAGAAACCACAGGTTACTTCAGAACAAGATTAGCTCCTCAAAACAACACTTGTTGTCAACAGTTTTGCATCCAGTGTCCTTTGTTCTCCTCCCTACCATGCCAAGGAAAATGAGTGGTGGAGCTGGTCTAGAGCTGGTTTGCACAGCAGCTGTTTGCTTTGCTGAAAGCAATAATTTGGGTCTTTCCTACTCAAAACACAATTTTAATGAAAGTTACAGGACTATAATCCTCTTTCAGGCTGGTCTCTCTCCCCTCTAGGACAGATATTGGCCACTGGGTTCCAGAGGTTCAAAAGGGCAGTAGATGGATGCATGCACAGACAGCATGTGAAGTTAATTTTTGCAGAAAACCAAGCAAAAAAAAATGAAGCTGGGTATAATAAAAAATTCTAGTCACTTTTTCAAGTATTTTTTCTTCCATCTCTCAGTACAGCATGAGTGGAAATTAAGAACTGCTTCCAGGTCCTCTATCGCACACTCCCTCAGATGCGCTGATTAGATAAATAAAGTTACTCTGCACTGGCTTCCAAAGCAATAACGGGTGACAGACAATGCACTGTAGCAACGTCTCTGGTGTATAAAAGGCATGACTGTAATGGCAGATTGACTGCAGATTCTTAAATCGTATCTTTTTCATTTCTTTCCTTTTAAGCTTTTTTACAGAATGTCTTGTATTTGAAGAAAACATGAGGAGTACCAGATTTTGGCATTAAGAGCCGGGTCCAGCATTCATTCTTATCAGATGGGACTTGGATCAGTTCTTGGGAGGTGTTTAATATCCTGTGAAAGTTGATGTGAGTTAAAACTTCCCAAAGTCTGGCTTCTCTGCAGAGCCAACTTAAATGGGCTTTATGCACATGCGTACAAAAATTAGATTATCCACCTGTTTACTAAGTACTGAAACTCTCTTCTCTATGAGAAGCAGGAGTCTTCTTCTCTCAGTGTTATGTATATGCTCAGGGCTTGCAGGGGGAAAGAAATATGTTCTGGTATCCCTCGGAAGCCAACATGCTTGATAAGAGGCATTTTCTGGCTCATTTCTTGGTCTCATAAAGGTTACTGCTATGCAAATAACTAGGTACATAATTTCTGGTTGAAAATGGTTGCTTGAAACAAATTGTTCCTTTAAAAGTAATTTTGGTTTCTTATTAAAACGAAAAAAATAGAAGAACAAAGCACGGAGTTTTCTGTTGAACAATAGGCTATTGTATCTTTTATAGATCTGTTTCCTGTGAATAAAGCAGCAGGTGGTTATGAAATTATACATGCCTTAGAAGGGTTGGTAGATAAATGAATACAGGCTTTAAAAGAAAAGAAGGGGAGACGTGGAGGGTGTGGAGAGATGAATTTCATGCTGTGTGTATCGGGGACAGGAAATTAAGAAGTATAACTTCCTCTTGAAATTTGGACAAGTTCTCCCTGGCTTGGATGTCAGGAGCAATGACTGCACAAATGGGTGGAGGAGATGCCACAAAACCCTCGGATGGTGCAAGAAGCTGCAGTTGGTGGCACGTGTTCCCAGCCCAGGGAAGGGAGTGCAGCTTTGTTGCAGCGGGGCTGGCACAAGTACTAACAGCAGGTTGATAACGCTCTTGGGATGTTGTTTTTTTTTCCCAACAGAAGTAGCTGGAAAAATGAGGTGCAGTTCAGTCCTCATCTTTGGGGCAAGGACTTTGTTCCAGCAAGCACGGTTATTGTATGGCATGGCCGTCCTCTCTGGCTGTGCTCTCAGAATATTGGTGATAAGAGAAGTTGAAGAGAACACGTTTCCCTGAGCCCTCATTTGTCTTCTGTGTAACTCATGAATATGTGCTGTGAGGGGGTTTTGATGCCAGTAGAGGAAAAAATACACGGCTCTTCTTCACAACAGGCAACCTCTGCCATTTGTACCACAAATTTGTTGGTATGTGTATTCATGAAATTAGGGAGGCGCTGCTCCCAAAATAACTTGGTCCATTCCAGTCTGAGCTCGCTGATTAAGGGGAATTTTAAAAAAAAATCTTCCTGGTGCAAAGCAGGGGAGAAGGATTTCAAAGCCCTGCTTGGCTGCCTTGAGTGGCTGCCGTGTGAGGGTCGTGTTCAGGATGCCCTGGGCTGATGGAGGTAGAGATCTGTGACGGGCACTGCATTTTTCACCCACATACTTCCAAACACCTCATCCCACCTACTGGAGAATGGAAACCCAGAAAACACTGGGGTTTTTAAAAGTTGGGGGCTTTTTTGGATACAGGCAGCAAAACAGCCAGTGTGATAACAATGAAATTGTGCTGCAGAATTCCAAAGCAAAAGTGACATTTTTCTTCTTGTTTTTAAGCATTTCACAGGAGCATGGGCTGTCTTGCCTAAGGATTTAGTATGTTTATTGCTGTATACTTGGGCCAGTTTTATGTAGGGGAGGATTATCAACTCTAGCTCAAGTTTTGCAGTATTCCAGGAAAAGCAGTCTGGAGATTACTGGGAGATGTTTTCATTTGTTTGTTTGGGTTCTACTTATTTATTTTCTTTTCTGATACAGAGCTGGAGCAATGCTTTTCTCCATGGGAGATGGGAAAAGAACTGAACATCTGTATTGGGCTTAATGAACTCATGTACAGATTTCCCAAGGGCCTAAGGAGCTTTGGATTTAATTGAGCAGAAGAAAATTCAAGCCCCCTGCTGAAGAAGGCTTGAGGAAGGTGGGATCCTTCATGGAAACAGAGACCCTTGCCTGAGACGGAGGCATGGGAGAAGCTCTTGGACTGTCATGAACTCCGTAATTAAGTAGTTTCAGGAAATCATGCAATCTGTTTGTAATGGTATTCAAAATGGGCTTTTTGTTTTCCTGTCCTGGCCTCTCTAGATCTACTTGTCTCTTGTGTTAAAGGCTAAGTGCTTTGAGGATGGGAGGCCACCACTGTGCTGCTCTCATGCGGAGCTGACACAGCCATCTCTGACCTGCTGTGGTGGTGCTAAAATAGCCCAGACTGCCCTTAGGGGGATGTGCTGGAGGTTCGGTTGTGTAGAGCCTTGCAATCAAACCCAAACTCGTTACTGGTGCATAAGATGCCACGGGGTGTGAAGCCATGTGGTGTGCCAGCCTGTGGAGGAGTGGGAAGGGTTAGGTTACTGTCCTCTAACGATGGTACAGCCCCTGGCCAGGCTGTAGTGGAGACTATGTAATTTCGGAGCTAAACATGAATTTGAGGTTCAGAACGGGTGTGCATGGATATATCTCTTTTCCCCTCCCCTCCTTCTAGTAATATGACAACTTTTAAAAGGTAATTAGGGGCCTAAGGATACAGATAGATGATTAAAATCCGGTTTTGAAGTACAAGTCTGCATCTTCAGGCACTCAGATATCTTTAAAATCCCAGTCTGAATCATCCATCACTAGCTGCCTGAGCCATTCTCAGATACCCCTAACTGCTCCTTACCTTACTACAGATAAATGCCTCCCCTGACTTGCAGAAATAACTCTTCTCAAAATGGATCAAATCACACTTAGTTTTAGTCATTTGGGTTCCTGCTTCCAACCTTGTGCTTTTATTCCAGCAAAAAATACCGGCTTGCGTTAGCGTGATCAGCTTTTGGTTCTTAACGCTGTTTTAGTATTCATTTCTCTAAACAAGGAGTGCAATTACCCTATGGCAAAATAACTGTCTCCAACTGTCTTCCTTCCATTAAACAAATGGGAGGTTTTACCTCTTGGTCTTCACACAAGATTAATGCACTTTCTCTGCGGGAACTGTCTTAAAGCAATCCAGGAGTCTGAACAACTTGCAGACAGCAAGCCTAATTGTCACAGAATCTTATTTAGCCAATGCTGATTTTCATTAAGAGGTGATCTCTGTTAATAACATAGACTAATAACTCTTCTAAATGAAAAAACCTTCCTTTTCCCCCCCACAGGCAGGGATAATGAACTCCTAAATCAGTGCTCTTTCTGAAGAAGCTCTTTTTTTTTTTTTCCCCCATTTTAACAAAGGTTGGCTTGAGACCTAACTGATGTCTGGAGATCCTGATGCCCATGCTTGCATCACGTTGGGAATTTAACTAAGAAAAGTTGTGGTGTTAACAAGACTGGTTTTTCTACTGGTTACTACAGAGAGAGAATTTGGCTCAGGACGTCCCCACTGGCTCCATGAAAGCCGAGGGCTGATGGGGTGGCTCAGGCAGTAAGTCAACCTTGGTGAGGGTTCAGCAAAGGGGTCAAACCATTCAGGAAGCCCAAGGATCTCTAATTTAGGAAAGTTGTGGATTTCCTAAGAGTTAAGATTGATTTAAGTGTATGCAGCTGACCCCTACAAATCAGCCAGCTGGCTGCTAGAGGATTAATGGACAAAACATCTTGGTTAGAGGAGAGACTCCTGTTTGTGCCCTCAATGAGAAGGCAAAGGCAGGGAGGTAAATTCAACCTTACTATTAGACCTAAGAGAATGCACATCAGAGACAGCCGTGAGAAATCAGGAAACCGAGTTCTGCTGCTTGTGGAGCAACTTGTCTTTTCTATCAGTGCCCCAGCTCTTAAACTGAAAAAAACCAACAAAACCCAACCCAAAGACACAGCTTGGGTTGGTGGTTGTCACAAGGGCAGATCATGGGGCTTGGCAGGCAGGGAGGACATTGCACAGATTGACTTCTCCCCATTGACCCCAGTTCACTGGTTTTATTCCCTTCCTGTTTGGTTTGCAATTATTAACAACTGTTACTCTCCTCTCCTTTCTTGTCTTCTCCCCTAAAGCAGGGGGTAGAAGGAAATAATCCCCAAAACATGAAGTGGTGAAAAAAGCAGGGAGAGATGGTGGCAGAGCAAGTGACAGGACATTTTTATGGCCCTGTGGCCATCGCTGGAGTTGAAGTGCTGAGTGGCATATTATGAAGCAAGCAGCAGAGCTCCGGCTAGACAACTCTGTGCTGATTAATCACTGAGACACTAATCTCTGGGCAGCCTTTGCTCTCCCTGCTGCTGCCGGCACCCCTCCGGTACCTCCCAGTATGATCCAGGGAGGGAGGGGAGCCTGGTTTCCCAGGCAATATGTTCAGTGGTGAGATGCTAAGCTAGGGAATGGGGAAAAAAAACAACTGGAGTAAAGCAAGAGCAAGCAATGAAACCGTTCAAATGTCCCCTCACCTTTTTGTTTTGTTTTGCTATTTTTCTGTTTTGTCTTGTGCACAACAGGGCTCTTCTGGAAACAGATGGTTTCCTCCCAGGGGTGAGCTCCCTGCTCCACTCCAGAGGGAGTCTTGGTCCAATCTGGGCCACCTCTTTTGTAGTTGTGGCATTGCCGTGCCAGGCTCCTGCTGCCTGTGGCTGAGTGGTTTTGAGGGGCAGTAACTGCTCCACACTGTGCTACCCCCAGTCCTGGCTGGGGTTTCCCCTGTCAGGGATACAGAGGAAGACTGAATATGCCAATTTTCTTTTATTTGGGTGCAGGTTCCTGGAAAAAACCCGTATTTTGCTGACATCTCCCCCTGCCTCATCCTCCCTGGGAAAACTTTCTGTGCTGCCTTGCCAAGCAATGGTGCCTCAGACAGGGTCTTTAACTCCTGGGTTGTCCTCTCTTGAAACCTGGATGCTACCGGTACAATCTCAATTAAACAGCCATTAACAGCCTGGCAGCAGGGTAGGATATTGGAATATGCCCTGACTTTCCCTTCTTCCTGCCCCTAGTATTTCAGCTAAAGCAAGGAGGTATTTTTCCTGCTCCTTCATCAGTCCAGTTTGGTTTTGAGGGAATGAGATGGAATTATCTCTTCTTTCTTGTCACTCTGTGAGATGTATACTACTGTAAGGCACTGATGCTGCGGGGGGAGGAGACCTCAGGGCCACGTGTGCAGGGACAGAGACTCAGGAGCTCTTCTCTCCCTGGTGTTAGTAAGAAACCAAAATGGCAAAAACTATTCTCAGAGAACTTACAGGAACTTTTCTATATTATCACAGATTCCCCTGGGATCAATATATGGAAAGTGTTGTGCTCTCAGTTTTATTGAGGGTCTTGTACTTGATGAGCTTTTCTGAAAGATCTAGAGCCAGCATTAACACAGCTGCTTGAAAGTCGCCAATTACATAATTTCTTTCTTTGGAAAAATTTTGGCCCTCTTGGTGTGAGAGAAAAAGCTTGAAAAACACATCTCTAATGGCTCAAGCACTGATTGCTTGCAAAAGGAACCTGTGCATGCTTAAAAAAAAAGAGTTATTTTCCCAATTTTAGGTACTAAAGAGATTCATGAATTTTCAGTGCTTGGGTTAGTGCTGCGATTTGGGCCGACTGAGCAATCAGGCTAGTTACCAGCCTTGCCTCTGCATCGATTACTAAGAGCACAAAGAGAAGGAATTTATTTTTTAAAAAAACAAAGTACGCCCTCCCTTAAAAAGAAAAAAAAAACGCTCAGAAAAAAGTGACTCAATTAATATCAGCTTGAGTGGCAGAGCAGGAAATCGGCTGAAAATGAACAAAGAGCCACGCGGCAGGGATGCTAATGCAAGCAAATGCCAATTCACACTTCGGCAGGCGGCGCGTGGCAGCTTCCTTTCCTGTTCAAACATTTTAGCCAGATAATGAGCGAAAAACCCAAACATTTTTCACATAATCAACTGAGTTTGGAAGGTAGAGGCAATAGAGGAAGGGGAGCCGCGGTGCTAATTATTTGCCGGCTGTCAGTGAAGCAGAGCGGGGCTGTGCGGGGGGTGCGTTGCTAATTGCCGGCAGCGGCTGCGGCTCGGGTCGCTGCTCTTGGCCACTTGGCTGGTGGTGGAAGCTGTTGTTGATGCACGGGCAACCGGGTTGCTTGCTGAAATGGTAGCCAAGGCACGTTTGCCAACAACTATTGCAGTAGGGAGGGTAACCGTTAGCAAACTGGGGTTTCGTATCAATATTGGTGGGGGACGCGATGGGGAAATGACGCACAGAAGGGCGCTGGTGGCTGTCTGGTTCAGGGCGGTGTGTTTATGTGAAGCAGATGGTTGACTGCTTTACTTTGCCAGCAGATTATGGAGTTGGCTTCGAACCATCTTGCGTGGTTTCACGGGAATGCAGGGATCCCGTCTGCAGCAGAACGTTGCTGCCTTGAGCGTGTTACCTGGGGTCAGAGCTGGCTGTAATGCTCTGATGTGGAAGGTGGCTGTGTTCTGGGGTGGTCCTCACCATCCGCAATGTCCTGTGTGACCAAAGGCATGCTGATGTTGCAGTGCCATTGAAAGGCTCCAGTGCTGGATGTCCCAGGGTATTTTGCAGGTGCCTCTTGCCAGACTTACCTCAAGTGCTGATAAAGCAACCTCATGCTGAGTTTCCTGAGCTGCTGTTTTGGGATTCCTCCTCCAATGTGATGCTGCATTTGGGAAAGAAATAAAAGGAGGTTGTAGCTGCTGGGCAGAATGGTGTGGCCAGGGAGTAGTTGGGTCAGCGTTGTCCTACTGCTCCCACAGGAAATGTCACCTTGCTTTATATTCCCAAACCATCCTTGTTTTCTGACTCTGCAGTTCTGCAAGGTGTGGGGTTACAGAGAGGGGGTAAGGCAGGATATTAGGGAAAAACCTTCCAGAGAGACACGTTAAGATGAACATGGCCAACAGTGGCAGAGATTGAAAGCTCTTAATCTTTATCACTATCAAACAGCTATTGAAGAAGAGATGGTGTGTGGCTTTGGGTTTGGTTTTGGTTTGGTTTTGTTGTTGTTTTGTTGTTTTTTTTAAATTGGCTGCTGGAGCTAAACTGTCCCAAGTAAATTAAACCACGTTCCAGAGTCATTAAACCCAGATTAACCTTGACCCTGGCCTGCCCATCACCCAAAGAACCATTGCTATTAAAAACGCAAATTTCATTTTCAAGCCTTCTGCTCTTAGAATCGATGCCAGGGTGTACCAGCACCTATCTGAAATCAATGTCTTGCCTTGGTGCTTGCTGTAGTTCTCTAGCCAAATGCTGCTGCTTTCACTGTCAGCTTTGAGTAATGCTGCAAGGTCTCCGTGGTCAGGACAGTGCTGTTTTGTCCTACCTGTTCTTCCCCTTAGATTTTGAAAGGCAGAGCTTCATTCCCTTGTTTCACAGAGGGCCTGGATGCTTGGGTATCAAGGTTCAATGTGTTTTGGCAGCAATGGCTTGGCATAGCTCAGTGGTGGTCTAGTGCCAAGTGCTAGTTCTTACTTCATTAGAAAGCTTCAGTTTAGCGGTGATGGAAGAGCAAAGTGATGCAGGAGAAGAGCCTGTGGTCTGGATATCTACATAGTCCTTCAATGGGCTGCAAAATTCGGGCTGAAAAACTAAATGGTGTTTATTTTTCAGCTGAAACTTTTTATGCTTGAAAGTGCAGATTTGAGTCAGCCAAAATTTTCACTGAGTTTTGTCACCTTATGAAGTTACTTCAGTGTGGCATAACAAGAAATAGAACTAGATTAGAAAAAAATTTTGCTTTTTTGGAAACTACTTTAGTTGGAACCTTATGTCATTTTAAGTTTGAAAAATGCTCAAGCCCTTGAGTGAAATTCCTCTCCTCGTGGTTAAGTGTAACCCACGTGATTAAATTTACACCATCATTTTTCTCTTTGTGGGGAAAGTGGGCTGCCAGCAAATGGAACATTGGTTTTGATTTCTCTGTGTGCAGACCACTGTCTAGAATGGGGCTGAACAAGGGTGGTTGTTCTCTTTGTACATAGCAAGACAAAAACTTCTCTGTAACTTAAATACAAGTTACTGAAGGACTGCGGACAGAAATAAATGAATAAGGATTTTAGTAACCCGTATTTAAACTATCGTGTATGACTTCTAAACCTTCATAGCTATTGAAAAATTGGGAAGGGCAATCCAGGAATGTTGTCACTGAGAATGGGAGTTATTTGATACTACATGGTTACTGGAAATTATTGATTGAAAAAGCTCCAGCTTTTTAGGAAATGCCATAAACCCAGACATTTTAGATGGATGGCAAGGAAATCTGTAGAAGCATGCTCCCTTCTCTGCAAATAACCTTTATGGTATATAAGTCTTCCAATAGGAGGATACAAAGATATTTAAATACTTTAGATTTAAATTTAAAGTTATGCTGGATGGTGCAGTTACAGTGCATAATACTATTTTCTCTTTCCTCTGACTTTTTTTTTTTTTTTTTTTAAATCACTTAAGAGAAGGTGCTCTCTGTATTGTACAGAGGCTGGAACAGCAGCAGGAAAATGTGACTTTGAAATAATGGGATCTATAAGAATAGGCAATTTCGTTCAAGTATAGTGATTTAGTGCCCTGTTAGTGTCCTGATCTATAACTCCATTTCCAAAGACTGTAAGTTTCCTCACAAGCATAATGACAGGCTTAAAACTTGTGAGACTAATGCCACAGCTTTCTCTGTCCTCAGCTGTTCCACATAATTACAGGAGTAAGGGAATTTTGTTCTGTCCTAACGGATTAGCTCCAAGAGGAATAAATCAGATAATGTTATTGCCTTCTTGTTTCTTTCCCTCCCTCTCTAAAAAGTGAGATAGCCTACATGGTGCAGTGCAAAGCCAGGGCTGGTAATGTTTTTTCTTGCCTACAGTCTGTGACATGGATGTGATCCCAATTCCAGTGTCACCAGGGCAAACCTCTTGTAGCGCTCTGGTTCTGCTGTTTGTTGCTTTTGGTACTAATTTCAGCTTCTGTGTTCACTCTGCTCACAGACGATGGCCCTTACTCGAAGGGGAGCAAGGACTCCGGTGGGATGGACGCAGCCCTGGTCTCCAGGAGGCAAAGCATCCCAGGTAAAGGAGGGGAGGAGTTCCTGCTCCAAAACTGAGGCATCCATTACACTTTAACTGACTACCCCTAAAATGGGTAAAACCCTCCAAAAAGCCCATTTTGGTGCATCAGTCAGCAAGGCTTTTGCTGGGGAGCAGAAATGGTAGTAACCAGTCTCAGTGAGTGGTATGTTACTGGTGCAATCACAGTCTGGTGTGGAGCTGTTGATGGTGGCTACAGTGAGCCGGGAAAGGACTGGTTCTTGTGGTGGGCTGACACCCACAAAGAGGAAAACAGCAGCAAAGAAGAGAGGGAAGAGGCACTGCCACATCCCAGCTCGCCGGGTGGGGAGGGAGACTGGCAGTGTCTGGCAAGCTTCGTATTTCCCATGTGTGACTAAGTTTGTTTTGATATTTAGTCAGTCACAGCAGACTGGTGTATGAGATAAACCTTCCCATGCAGGAACACCCCTGGGGGCTGAAGAGGGAATGGAGAAATGGTAGTACGTTTGCCACTGGTAGTGCTGGGCTTTGTCTACCAGCAGCACGCCAGCAGGTTTGGATGGGCTACTCCAGACAACTCAGCTCCTTCCTAATAAGGCCTGGGGCTTCATTTTGACTTCTGACCATGAATGACCCAGTCACAGGTTTGGTTTAGTGTGCTATAGGGGGTGGGAAGGAAACAGGGCCCTTTTGCCATTGCTTCATCATTCTGCAGTTTTTCTAGGGGATATCTTCTGCATCCTCTGGGGCTTCTGCAACACATTGCCACTGTACTGCAGCCCTGATGGAGACGGGCTGACTCCCTGCTCACAAGATGCAGTCTGTCCAACAACTCGGGGCATCTTAATAGGGAGGGCAAAATTCAGGTGTGCTCTTCCTGCCCTGGAATGCTCTGCGTAACAAAATCCGAATGTATGCTAATAGAAGAAATCCAAGATCACTCTCCTATGATGCCTAAAGAGCATGTCTTGAAGGACCAGATCGTGCTTAACTAGTTCACTTTTACATCTGTGTGTGTCTGTTGAAGCAGCAATAGATTATAGTGGTACTGGTCAGAATCCCTTATTGCTTACCTTGATAGATCGATCTCAGGGACTTGCCTTTTTTCGGAGCAGTGGTTTCTCCTTGAACCCATAACAATGGATAATTGCACTCTGGGAGTTCTCATTTTAAACACTTATCAAGGATCAAAATTAAACCCCATTGAAGAGCTAATAATCTCCCCTTGCGGCACCATCTGTGTGGATCAGTCATGTCTGTAGTTGAGAGGAAATTTGCAGGATAGTGCCGGATGGTGTTCCTTCCAGCATGGCAGGGAGCCCCCACAAAGTTTCTGGCAGCCCCTGGGATCCTGGGTTGGTGAATTGAAAACTAAGTTACTGTAGTTGGCAAGGGATCAAAATTGAGTTTAAAAAGCAGAAACATTGTGGACCTGACATTTTACAACGAGCTGCCAGTGCCACGTTAAATAGGTGCCCAGCAGTGCCTGAACACCTTCCAGACTGGCGCTAGATTGCAAAGAGGTTCCCCACTCACGTTAATCAAGAGCATAGATTAGTCTTGGAAGTGCTTTACAAAACAGGTACTGCATGGCAGGACTTGGAAGTGGGGTGCAATTTCTGGTGCTGTGGTGGCATTACACAAGGAGCAAAGTGCTAGTAGTGACGAGGCGCCATGCTGCCAAATGACACTGTGTTTTCTCCCAGTGAAAAAGGATGGAGGGGGGAAGCCCTGCACCAGCATGGACCTTCTGTGTCAATATGTTAAGAGACCCTGCCTTGCTCTGGAAATCATAGTGTACAAGAGGTTTCTAATGTTCCCTCTCCAAATAGAGCATCTAATTTAAACCTGATGGGGTTTGGCTGTGCAAACAACCTCCTGGGCTATTTGGAGCATGGGTTCTTGTCCACAGCTGTGCGTCTGCTGTTTGCCATGTGCTGCCAATGCCCATCACCACCTTCCCCTGCATGGTCTTGGAGAAAGGCACCCTGTGTGAGGGAGACTGTTTTCCTCCTGTAAAATTATGGGAGATTTTAGAATACCAGAGGTAGTGGAGGTGGATGGATCATGTTGTAGACAAATGCTGCAAAAGCTTCTTAGAGGAGGCTCTGGCAAGGCATGAAAGTCATCTCATTTGCCCCAGGGCTAGTCCTCCTTTGAGCAAAGAGTGCGAGTGCCGTCATGTGGATTAATGTGGAGCTGCCTTTGCCAAGTCTGCAGAGCTCTTGGTCCTTCCTCAGGCTGGTGCTGGCCCTCTTCCTAACTTACTCCCCTCCTCCATGTCAAATCCAGAGGTTGGAATAGTTTAGGGACCCTGGTTTTGTAAAACCCAGATGAGGGGTGTACTAGGCTCAAAACTGGCATCAGGTTGGGCTTATATTTTGGTGCTGGACAAACAAGAATGTCATTTTGGACTAAAGGAAAGTAAAATGTATGCTGCCTGCAGCAAACAGAAGTGGAACTGGTGCAGCAGGTGTGGGGTGTGCACCCCCTAAACCTGACCCTTCCATACGTATTATGGCTGACAGCGCATGTGGAACCAGTTGTGTTGTACGAGTGACTCATGTTTTCAATTCCAGCTGTGAATGATGTGGGTGATATGGACGAGGTTTAACTTAGACTAGGTGCAGATGGGTGGGGAAACTGCTGTGAATGAACTAAGGTCATGCCTCCCCCTCCTTCCCCTGCTGATGGCAGGATCCCGCCCCTCTCCACATTGTATTCTTTTTCTTCCAACTCTGTTGATGTCTCAGATTTTTTTAATCACATTATTTTAAGATCCACCCTGTTCTGTCCGTTCAGACAGCTATTCCAGGTCCATAGCATCCTCCTACGTGGTCACTGTGACTGCCTGACATGTAGCCCTCCTAACACCCTCCCCACTCTGTCAAACATAGTTCCTGAGGTAGTCTCCCTGGACCGTTGTTGAGATCCCATCACCCTGGTTTTGAGTCCTTCCACTGCCACCACCAGCACACTGAAACACAAGGTTTTATCCTCTCACAAGCCCTCACTCCTCTGCCTTGTTCTGCTTGTCCTACCTGCCAGACCTGCATGCCAATGCTTTCCCTCCACCAGGACACACTTCTGTTTCACAACTTAATTTTAAATGGACTGAAGCTTTCTCTTCTTGCTAATTGTACAAATCATTCCAGGTCTGCTCTCCCGCCACCTGTAGGAAAAGGCTGCCCTTGGGACTGGGAGGAATGTGCCTTCCACTGAGATGTTTGTCTTTATTCCTAATCTTTCAGAAGAGTTCAGAGGGGTCACCATCGTGGAGCTGATTAAAAAGGAAGGAAGCACCCTTGGATTAACCATTTCAGGTGGCACAGACAAAGATGGAAAGCCAAGAGTCTCCAATCTGAGACCAGGAGGACTGGCTGCAAGGTGAGAGATGGAAATGGGGTGCAGAAAGCACAGTAAAACCAGAGGGAATAGTTGCATGTTCTAGCTACCGAATGAATATGGTTATAATTAAAATAGTTGGCACCCAACTCCCTTTTTTCAAGTGCCCCAGAATGCAAGGTTGTTGCTTCAGTAGGTAGAACGTCTTCTATTTTGAGTTATTTTCTATGCTCTGTGCAATTATGCTCTGAAATTTTGTGTAGGGATATTTGGGATTCTGTGAAATTAGACAGCCTTGTCAGAGGAGCTGCATGGTACAATACATCTTGATCAAGCTAAGTGGTTTAATATTGTATCTGTTCTGAATACTGAGTGTGAATGTAATGTTATTGGCTCAGAAAAGGAATGGGAGAAGAAAGGCTCCAAGAAGCAGAGAAAGGGAAGGAGTAATTGAACAATTTTGCAGAAAACAGGAAAAAGGAAAGATATTTTCTTTTTCTGCACTGGGTTTTTTTTCCAGACAGCTCTTGGTGTGCTTCTCTTTGACTGATTGCTCTACATGAATGGGAACTGAGCAACAAAAAGAGAGGTTGTGAACATGTATACCCTGATTGTTGCTGTATGTACCGATCTGAACACTTGCCACTGGGAAAGACAGATGGCTTCGATTTTAGCACTTCCCTGATAGCAGGCACATGCAGTCAGACAGCTAAGATCAGCCCAGTGTTGGTGGCTTGTTCAGAGTCCCCCAGTTACTAAATGTTCATCAGGCACATCCAGGCTGAGTGTAGCAGATTTTGTGCTACTACTGTTCTGTTGTTTTTTTTTTTTCTTCGTGTTTATTTTTGCAGAAGTGACCAGCTGAACGTCGGGGATTACATCAAGTCGGTGAATGGCATTAACCTGACCAAGCTGCGGCACGATGAGATCATAAGCCTGCTGAAAAACGTGGGCGAAAGGGTAGTGCTGGAAGTAGAGTACGAGCTCCCGCCAGCCGGTGGGTGCCTCTCCGATAACACTGCTCTCTTTTCTTGGCTGCTTTTTGTCCTGGGGTACAGATGGGCTTCCTCGTGCATTAACTGTTGTGGCCAGGGCAGTATCCAGGGGCATTTTGACGTTCTGCCTTCATCTGCTGGCGGAGCGGCGGAGGATGCTGCAGAGCTATGTGCAGTCGGAGCAGAGTGCTTTTTCCGGCACAGTGGGTGCCTGTTCATGCACACTGCTGGGAGATGGCTGATTAGGTCTGTCTTGCCTCGGAGTGACTCAGTAGCACAGGCCAATCTGCCTCCTGATGCTGCTTCGGCTTGTTTTTCTTTTTCCCTTTTGGAGCACGGCTATGGGAGGCTTCATTCAGTCTTAAGCACGTATTGCCAGATCCCCTTTCCTGAACTGTGGCAAATGCTGTTATTCCTCAAGATGCTTTGAAATGTTATGTGTTTTCAGAAGGGAAGCTGAAGCAATCTGCTTTCCAGCTAAGGAGCCCTGGCAGAAGCTGGCAAGGCCAACTCACTTTAACAGGGCTTGTGTCCTGACACGGGAGACTGTGTTGCCTTTTCCCTTGTTTGTTTGTTCTGATTAAAACAAATTCCTCGATACAGTTTCTCATCACAGGCTTTCCATTGTGAAAACGCTCTCCACAGTTATTACTCATTCAGTTACCTAAATCAATCAGAGGATGATTGGACAGAAGAAATAGAACAACTAAAAATAAGCCGAGAGGCAAAACAAAAATAATGAAATGTAAATGTTTTGCCCCAGATAGGAAGCTATCTTACACTGCATAGCTTTGGTATAGCTGCTCCCGTTATGTGAAAAGTATTGAATGTATAAATGATGATATAAAGGCCTAGGAAATAAAAAAAATAATAATCTGAATTAACTAAATCTCAGTCTATCATCCCTCTCCGTTCTGCTGCAAATATTAGTTAGCTGTAGCACACAGCCCTGGTAAAACCCTGTGTTTCAAGTTTCCCATGTTCTCATACTACTAGAGGTGACAGCTCTTAACCTTTCTCCGTAGCTGGGAGCCTGGCTATCAGGAATCTGATAAGCTGTACTTACCAGCTAAGGAGCAGGGCCAATGCCCCATGGCTCGATCAATAGCAGCGATGCAAAATGTCCCCAGCTCTGAATGGGCAGGGACACACACACTGAAACAGTGACTCCTCTCCAATGAGATTATTGATGCTGTTTATGACTAATCCAAACAAAGAGGCACTGAAAAATACAGGGAATTGTCAATTATTGCCTTGTTCCAGTTCATTGTGGGCTTTTATCTGCGGTGAGGGTTTGTTATTGCTGTGTGCACCCGCCTCTCTCTCTCATTCTCTCTCTTTCCCTGGGCAAAGAGCAGAAATAGAGTGCAATTCATTCGCTTGTGCTTGTGGGTTTGAATTTTTCTCCCCACTTTGTAATTTCCTGCTCTGGAAGAGACCTTGCAAGTCCAAGTGTGGTTTTCAGGCCACTGTGTCACATCATCTCTTTCATAAATAAGCAAGCCCTGTGTTAACACTAGCTTAGGTTTCCCTGCTCCCCACTGATCTTACGAAAGGCTGTTGCAGCACTTCATGCTTGAGTGCTTAGGATGGAAATTGGGTGGTTTCTGAACTCATTTGTGGATGCTTTATACCCTTTTCTTGGTATGTGAGTATCACCCCTTAGCTGGGAGCCTTCCCGTGCCCTGAGCTTTTCCCTTCTGGAGCGTTTCCAGGCTGTGTCCCTGTTAGCAGCCTGTGTGCAGCAGCAGGAGCAAAGCGGCCATGCGGGGGACAGTGTTTTGGGGGTTTATTTGGCCTTGCCATTGGCTGATCCCCAGGGCTGTCTGCCTGCCAAGCAGTACCATGCCTCCACTTATGTCTTTTAGGTTAGTTTAAGAGTTAGTTTAGCCCAAATTTGGGTGCCGGCTGCAAGCCCTCAGGGTGCTTGGCAGTGAAGACCAATGTGGTCAGCGAGGACAGTGAGGAGGTTCACTCCAAAAACCCCCTCCTGAGCCAAGGAGGGGGGACACCAGCACAGACGTGCCTAGAAGAGCCTTCAACTCTGATTTGCCAGGTTGAAGTCAAGCTCTTTCTCTCCTTTCTGATTATCTTTGTGGCCATTCATTGCACTTGCCTTGAAGATTAGGAATTGATCTTTTTGGAGTGGACCAGGCTGAAATGCCACATGTGGTTCTGGGTGGAGAAGAATGGCAAATTGTCCCACATTCACCGCAGTAGTTCAATAAATCATTAAATATCAGGGGATGGCAAAGGACGGAAACAGTTTCTTTCTTTTTCTCTTTACTTTTGTACATTAAATAGTACTGTATATTTAACATAAAACTACCGAATTGCCCCTAGGATCAGTTTAAAGGATTCACTTAATCTTTTTTTAAAGTCAAAATATGAGAGGTAAGGGAAAAATGCCCAACATTTTACACTGAGGATTTGGGATTTTCATTTTCTTTAAGGTCAGACGGTGACTTGATTCCTTATTCTGCTGCTGGTTTTGTTTAATAAGTTTCCATCTGTGGGAGAAGCTTCTGGCTTTTGAGTAATGCTGAACGCATTAAAGCCAGCTGATAAACGAGATGGTTTTACTTGAATGTCAGAGTATTAACCAAGAAAAATTTGAGGGGAGATGCACAACACTGAGCTGGTGAAATCATCCTAAAACATGATAGTTGGTTCTGATGAAGGTTCACGTGTCAAGGTCAGGCTTTTTTTACCTCCAACAGGGAGGATACAATATGGGTATGGGGCTGGACTTTGATTTCAATGAGTTTTGGATGGGTTTTGGTATTATTTTGTAGGGTGGTGAAAAAAGCTTGTCTGGTGGCAACTGGGTCTTTCTCTCTTCCTTTAGTGCCGGAGAGCAGCGCTGGCATTATTCCCAAGACCATTGAGGTGTCCCTCTACAAGGAAGGCAACAGCTTTGGCTTCGTGTTGAGAGGTTAGTGGCTTCTCCAGTGGAAAACAAAAGAGCACTGGCAGAGGTGATTTGGGAAGTGGCAAGAGAAAATTAGGAAGAGGGATGTCATAAACCTCAGCCGAAAGCAAAAGCGTGTCCTGGAGAGCATCCCATGCAGCCTTCAGGGACTGCCGGCTGCCTAATCCAGGGCAGTCTTTTTGCTTTCAGGCTGCGTCAGCTGTTATGTGATAAATGGCTCTCCTTTCTCAGCACTCTCATTCAGACTTTCAAGCCTCCAGTGACTTACGGCTTTCCGGGTTTGATTACAGGGGGAGCCCATGAAGACTGGCACAAGTCCAGGCCGCTGGTGCTCACCTACGTGAGGCCGGGTGGCCCAGCAGACAGGTAATGCTTGTGTTGCACCTCCAATGTTTGCCTTCACAAGACAGACCAGCAGCTCTCACCATGCTCTTGGGCGTGTGTCCTTCTTGTCCTCCTTGACCCAAGGTTTCTCACACTGCTGGTGTGGAATGACACAGGTGGTGTGTGGGAAGGATGGGTCCAATGCTCATGGGCTGACCCGTGTGTAGATGTTACAGGTATAGGCAGAAGCTCCTCTTCCAGAGGCAGCCACTTAATTGAACCTGAGCAGAGGAAGAGCTGATGCTGTGTTAGAAACCAGGAGGCAGTCTATCTATTCTCATGCTGCTAATTTAATGTGATGGGCCTGGCACTATAAATAACCCAAACCGTTGTTCCAAGGAGTGTTCAATTCCTACAGGATCAAAGTAATCGGCTTTTTAATATATATATACACCCCCTATGTATATATAAAATGTATACAAAATTATATAATTATATGAGATATGCACAACATCTATAGCTATATTATAAATATATAAAAAAATATATAAAAATACATCTAAATATAAATGAATACATATATATACAAGCAGAAGTTTTTTTTAGTAACTTTTGCCTGTGGCTTCCTACAGGGAAGGGTCCTTGAAAATTGGGGACAGGCTGCTGAGCGTCGATGGGATCCCTCTGCACAGCATGACCCACGCCGATGCCCTCAACATCCTGCGGCAGTGCAGCCAGGAGGCACTCTTCCAGATCGAGTACGATGTGACCATCATGGGTAAGGCAAAGGTGGCTGTGGTCACATTTTCTCTAACTGCCTGGAAACCATGTGAGACTAGAGACAGCAACTGAGATACTCGGTTTCAGTGGAAAAATTGCCGAGCAACGCGCTGCCAACATGGGTGTAGGATGCAGAGTTCAAAGACGTCTATGTTAAAGGCATTTGAAATGCCCTTATCCGATGGCGTGCCTGGATGGGAATGATGACTGATTTTAGAGGAGGGGGGGAAAGGGGAGTTTCTAATGTAGGCAAAGAGGGCACAGGAGAAATGGGAGTTACAGGGCACTGGAATGTCGGCGCTCCGCCAGCACTGCAAATACACTATTAAATGTGTGCAGGGGAGTGAGCTGCAAGCAGGCAGAGACTTGATATGGCTACAGCTTTGGTTCTGAATTTTGACTTAATTCTAGAACTATTCTCTTTCTTAGAAATGTTAGTTCAGATCTGCTGCTGAAATAAATGTGGGGTAATCAACTGATTGACCCCAAAGACGATAGAATTTACTGGAGGGCAGAGGATGGGTATTTCTAAAAAGTGTTCTACACAGTAGATATTAAGTTTGAGGGTTTGGAGGGTTGGTGGTTTGTTTTTTTGTTTTGTGTTGTTTTTTATTTTATTTGATTTTCAGCTTCAAGCTCTGGGAAAGAGTTTATTATTAGCTGCTGTAAAGTAATTTTGAGCTGGCTTTGTGACACACAGCTGTTACTGCAGGGAGCGTTGTTAATGAGTTTAAGGTTACCACGGAGTCCGAAGCTGTGTTGGCTCTGGAAGCTCGTTGAGCTGTGCATTAGATTTTGATGTTGCATATATGTCTCCAGAGGGGTTTCTGCCTCCGCTGGAGCTACAAGCTGGCCTAGGTTGGAGTTTTTTTCCACAAATCTTGCAAACCAGTTCAGCACGTCTGAGCCTAGTATCCAGTAAGGAATAGGAGTCCGTGATACCAGGTTGTTTTGTGATTAGTCAGTGAGGAGGGAAAAAGGATCTGCAGCTGAGAGAGTTTAATACCACACTACCCCCAAGCTGAGAACAGCCAAACTCACTCCATGCAATGTGTGAGAGGGTTGCACCAGGACAAGGGAGCTTTTTGTGCCAGCCCTGAGGGCTTTCTGCTTCCTTTTGAGTCTCCTTCTCCCAAGCTTTCCCCTCCCTTTCAGCAGAAGCTCCACAAGTGTGGACATACTGGGTCTCCCCTGGGGCAGGAGGCTGCCAGGACCTGGGTAAGCATGTGCCACACAGACACGTGCTCTGCTGGAAGAGCTGGAAGGGAAACCTGCTGCCTCAGCCATTGCCTGCAACCTGACCTGCCTGGCTTCTGCCGTGCTACGGGAGCAGCTTCTCCTTAGAAATTGGCTGGTATTCATGAAAAAGAGGAAGTGCTTAAATGATGGAAAACAGAAACCACCTTAACCCTATTTTCTACCTTCCTATGTGCTTGGATTGTGGTAACTGCAGTGGTCAGTGAGGGATGCCCGTTCCTTTCCTTGCAGGCTGGCTGGGCTGGCAGCCCTGCCTGGGGAGGGGGCAAGCAGAGTTAAGGAGGGATTTTGCACGGAGCTGTCAAGTCTGAGCAGTAGCAAACAATTAATGGTGCGTGTGAAATGGGCTTTTTGGGGGGTTTTGTTGTTTGTATAGTCCCCCGGTGCCTTTGTTGCAGAAAGTTGATTGTTTTAAAACCTGACTTGGAGCAAAAATAGCCATGAAGGTGTCTGGGTATTTCTTCTTGAGTAATTCTCCCACATAAAAATGTTAGGGTTGAGTGAACACAGAGCGATGGTAGGGTTTTATGCAGTGATTCTCCATCTTGTGTTGCTATTACGGTGCACCACGACCAGATACTTCCCAAGATGTAAAAACAACCCCTTTCTTAGATAATTTCTGCATAGAAAGTACTTCTCCCCAACCTTGTAAAGGGATATTCTTGCTCTGCTTTCTTTTAAGGCAAGATGATGTAGAATGTTTAGCTTAAAGCAATTCTGCAGTTTTGCCAGGCAACAGCTAATAACTGCAACAGGAGATGAGTGCTTCAATCCCAAATCACAACTATTACAGACTCTTCGAAATCTCAGCTATTACAATTCTCTTTCCCAGCCCCAGGAAGACGATGAGGGAAGGGAGTAGGAGGTGCTGGAAGCCCTGTGGGGATGTTATTAGCCTGAAGGGAGCACTCCTAATTCCCTTTTTGAAAACTTGGTGAAGGGGCTGGAGGGACACGTGGCCACATAGTTCACTTGATTCTTTACAAGAGCTGGAGACATCACCATGAAGTGGTGCTTGACCTGTTCATCCCCAGGGAAAATAGAGTTTTTTGCCTTGGGCTCGCTCTCCACTGCGGCCGCACACACCGGGGTGGTGTGGGCTGACCCTCGAGGAGGGAAAGTTGTTTTTCTGCATCTGTCCTTGGTGAGAGACCAAGGCTTCCGCGGGGGAGTGTTGAATCACGGCGTTCCCCAGCTGGCTGCTTGGATTCCCAGCCAAAATTACGCGCTGAGGATGAACTGCATGGGGCCAGCCCCGCTCTCCATGTGAGGGACACGGCAGCTGCTTGCCACCACCACCGAGCATCCCCTGGCTGCTGGGCTTCCACCAGGGAGGCCAGGGTAGGACAGGGCCACAGCAGGCTTTTAATCAAATTGGCTGAGATTTCTCAAGGCCACCAAAGGAATTAAATTAATCTGCCATTTCCATTTAAAAGGAGTGCGAACTGTGCAGGCACCTCCCTTGGGCATTGGGAAAATCTCTGCCCTTTGCCAGATAAACGTTGCAATAAACAGATGCTTTCCCACTGTGACACTCTATCTTACAAACCCTGAAAAAAAAAAAAGGGGGGGGAGAAAAAAGTAAAAAACCAACAAGTAAACTGATCAGCCAGAAACTGGTGGCACTTAAATGGTAACTCTGTAAATAAGCTGTGTGTGCCATGATGCAAGGCACAGGGCTGCAAGGCTTTAGGGTTGACTCATGGAGGGGGTAAACTCTCAGCCAGAGATGACAACTGAGCAAAGTGACTTGCTGTGCCTTCTCCTCCTCTCCCTTCCCCTGGCTGCCCCTCCGCCTATTCATTTTTAGGCTGGAGATTTTTGGGTCTGTGGGACTCTCCTGCTGAGGGAGTGGCGGGCTGGTGGTGTCCCACAAATGGGTGAGCGCTTGGCATCTGCTGAGCAGTGGCAGGAGGTAGGGTCTGAAGAGGGACCTGTGAAGTAAGAAGCCTCCATGTGGCTGTGAAGCCAGAGGGATCACAAGCTTCTGCAATCACAAGCTGTGTCAGGAAGGGGGCAGCTCCCTGGTTTTCTTCTCCTAAGAGGCTGTGGTTTATTTTTTTGCATCTGCAAGTTTGGTACCTATTCCCTCTTCCCTTTCTCCCTTTCCCTTGTATTTTTGGACAAGTTGTGTGACAGCTGTGCCTCAATTTCCCAATCTGTAAATGGTACCATCATCCTCTGGAAAGCACAATTCATTGCCCGCAAAACACTTTTATACCCTTAAGTGAAAATCTGCAACAGTCATGCAAGGCAGCATATACATGTGTATTTTTTCTGTTTCTTGGTGACAAAACGCTAGAGAAATGGTGCAAGCTGCTGTATCCATATTAAACTTGGTGTCACTGGCCTCAGGGATGCTTGTTCTGCAACAGTGTGGTTTTTGTCTCAGTACATGCTGAGCAGCATTTGAGTTAAATATCTGGTGAGTCCTAAGCCTCCAGAATGACTGCTTAGACTCTCAGCTTGTGAGAAAGAATCTTGGTTTTAGAAAGGTGAGATTTGCTGTGAAACAGGAGAGCTGCAGATGTCTTTTCCACAGATGCTGGGTGAGGTTGCAGCCATGGGTGATGTTGCAGAAACACCTCATGGTGCCAAAGCAGCAACACCAATTGACTCCCTACAGTAAGGTTATTGCATGGCCTGCCCTGGCCTCTCCGTGCTTCCTTTTAAATTAGCTTGGGTGTAATAGCCCCGTGTTAATCACGCCTCACAAATATTGCTAAATAGCAGACTCCTGACCTTTGATTTGAGCCAAATCTTTCCCTAGAATAATTAATAGAGGTTTGGCTGGTAATGTCTCAACAAATGCCTCTACAAAATGGATTTGGAGTAATTCTCATCTATGCCACTGGAGATGAGAATTAAAAGGGATGTCAGGGTGGCCCATGTGGTGAGAGGTGAGACTGTGGGCTGGAGGCAGGACTGTGATTTCCTATAGTCTTATTGATCCTGGCATGGGAGGAGGTACCCAAAGCTCTTTCTTCTCACCATTGTGCTGAGACCTCCCTGGGAAACACTTGGCAAAGCTGTGAAGCTTGGATGCTGGGTAAAACTGAGAGGAGTAGGTATTTTCCTTGCAAAGAAAGGTCTACAACTCCGACAAGCTTTTTTTCTTTTTTCCTATCTCCTTCCCTTCAGCTGGAGGAATATAAATCTGTGACCCTCTGCAGAGGATATGTGCTAGACACACATGGGCTGCAAACCCAATATATAGCTGGTGTTTGCTGTTTGAAGAGATCCTCAGTCTCTTGTTGCTTCCTTTGCTAACAAAGGCTTAAGTGCACCTTCCACAGGCTTTAGCTGGGTGCTTTGTGTATCTTTTGATTGAATGGGGCTGTTCTTTTTGCCAGGGCCTGCAGGTCTCCCCAGGGCTCCTTTTCAACAGAGAATAAATAGTGTTTTATTTGAAGCCTGCACAACCTTTAACGTGGCTCATTTTTCCTCTTTCCTCCCCTGGGAAAAAGAGCACTGCAAGTAGACGAGAGCTTGAACATCTCCTGGCTGATCCTCAGGTGAAATTTCCAAGGGATGTTCCTTTCTCCAGAGACTCAGCATCTTCAACAAATTTCAGGAAAGACCTCACTGTGGCTTAGCTTCTGAGATCTGCATCAATGCTCCCGTTTATCAGAGAGCAAGAATGAGCCATGCATCAAGTTTTGGAGCCAAGTAGCATCAGCATTTTTAGCGGAGCATAGCTTTGCAAGAGAAAAGCTTTACTATGAATAATTAAGGGCTGAGGAGGCATCAAGCTCTCAAGGGCTCTGCTGGCCTTTCCTTCAAAGTGGATGGCTGGGTTTCTGTGAACTGCTCTTGTTGGGGGGGGGGGGGGGGGG
>NW_015090880.1:11655343-11736681 GCF_001431845.1 Calidris pugnax
GTGATAACATGTGTGTGAATCCAGCCTTTTTACAGTGGCTTTAGGTAATCTGGAAGCAAATGTGTGTAATAGAGGTGGAGGGAATTTCTGTCTAATCAACCAGAGACATGGGCTTTCTTCTTCCTCCCCCTCCTCAGAAGAGATGAATAGGTATTGTGCAGGTTTATGCTAACAAGTGCAATGTCGTAGGAGTTTCATAGTCTCACTTACAACATCTATTAGGCTTATTGCAGAAATGCAGCTTTTAAACATGAGTTACCCCTGTATTGTCTGATGGGAGAGAGCAGGCTTTTGTAAGCACCGGAGGAGCTGAAACGAGCAGTTGAAGCGATATTTTGAAGCTGGTGTTGAAGCACACAGGAATTGACTTACTTGTGTGCTGGTCATCATTTTTTTAAGTTATTGTGTGACACAGCCTATAGGATGTCCACAGGTTTGCTGATACGTGGCTAGTCAGCACTATTGGCTGACCCTCTGCATTTAGAAATGGGAAAGGTTGTATGAGAAGTGTCTTCAGGTGCTCTCTTGTTTTGCAGATACTGTAGCAAATGCTTCAGGTCCTTTACTAGTTGAAATAGCAAAGACTCCGGGGTCTACGCTAGGAATCACACTGACGACAGCCACACACCGGAACAAGCAGGTCATTGTCATCGACAAGATCAAGCCGGCCAGCGTGGTGGACAGGTACAGATCTGAACAGGCTGCTCCTAGCTCTGCTTTTCCTTTCTCCGCTGCTTTTTTGTCCCCTTGCTAGTTATATACCATTTTTCCCTGCCTTGCCTTGAAATGGCCATGTCCACATATTCTTAGCACTAAGCATGCTAAAAATATCTGACCCAACACCAGTGGACACTCCTAATGGTCAAGTCAGCAAGTCACCCTTTACATGGGGATGCAGAGAGACAGACCATGATGCAGCCCTAGCTGTGGGTAGTAGTGTCCCTGAGCTGGACTACTGGCTCGTAGGACTCCACTGCTGGGTGAGTCCTCAGCCACCCGGACTAGCTATGAGTGGGCACTATTAAAAACTTAAAATATCTTTCCCAAGCCTTCATAAGCACTGACTCAAGCATGAACCATCTTAGTTGGTATTTTGGGCAATGCTTAAGGTTTAAACTTAAGGTTCAAATTGGAATTGAAAAAAAAATGAGATATGGAAATAAATTCATGTGGTCATTCACAGTTGGATTTTGTATGTTTCCACTCCCAACTGTAAGGGCAAGGGTTTGGCCATGTGTAGAATTACTTCTCTTGCTGTTTCCTTTGCAGATGTGGTGCGTTGCATGTTGGTGACCATATCCTCTCCATTGATGGCACAAGCACAGAACACTGCTCCTTATTAGAGGCAACTCAGCTTTTAGCTGCCACTTCAGAAAATGTCAAGCTGGAGATATTACCTGTTCACCAAAGCCGACTGCCTTTGAAGCCTCCAGAAACAGGTGTGTCCTCCATGCAAACACTGTTGGTTGCCCGCAAAACTTACTTGTGGTCCCTACTGGGGTTCTTGCTGCTTTAGAGTGCTGGCAACAGACTCCAAAGACAGACATCTGTGGAGGAAAAAAAAAGATGTTTTGATGAAATGCATGTGATTAGATGATGTTCTTCAAGGATGTGAATAGGAAAAAAAGGTAACATCTGTGCTTGAATGGAGAAATTGGAGTTGGGAATCCCAGGGTTCTGCAGCGCTGAGTGCTGTGCAAGCCGCTTCCTTAGTGCCTCAGATAAGAGACTTTAATGGAGAGGGAGGAAAACAACCTTGGTGCTGGTAAATGTATTTCCAAGCTCAGCTGTCATTTGCTGGTGCCTGGTAAGATTTTGAAAAGGATGTGTCAGTAGCTAGGCTTCCTTAGGAAACACAAGTGTTCATCTTCTGGACCAGACTGTTTGAGTGGCCACTGTGTCCAAGCAGCCAGGGGTAGATTGAATGCATCTGTAGCTGCTGCTTTCCACCACCCCCTACCAAAGAAATACTGGGGAAAAAAATTTCTGTCTCCAGGGAAATCAAGCATTAAACATCATTAGGGATTCACCCTGATGAGAGTCCTTGTTGCCCACCTTTAATTTCTCCTTCCATGTGAGAGGCTGACTCAGGCTCTCATATAAAGTTCGTTGTGAACACAGCCTCAGTACTAGTAGATTTGTTGCAACTCTTGCCTGCAGTTTTGTTACAGCCCGTACTAGTGGTCTTGTAATTCAGGTGTTTCAGGCGCGACTATTCTCTTTTGCAACCATTTTCAATCACTTGTCGCTCAGGAACATGCATTTTAATATCACTGGTGCACAGTAGCCCTGGTCACAACTCTTCTTTCTGTTCTCTTCTAGAGAGGTTTTGTCAAAAAAGGAAAATATCTCTCTTGTCTTCTTTAACATGATGGGGTGAAACATAAAATCTAATAACATCTCCATGTCTAGAAACAAATCTCTTACATGTCCAGTTCAATTTGTGCAGAATTAAAGCAGTTTAACAAAGGGTACAGATGACTTGACCTTTGTGCCCCCCCCCCAAAATGGAAAGCTGTAATCCTTTTTCAATGGCTGTTAAAGTAAACTATTCTTCTTCTTCCATTAGTGCACTCATTCTAATCTCCTTTCAGAATATATGCATTCAGCAGCAGCTCAGGGGAAGGGGGATCTGTGGAAGGACAGCTTGGTGTGTTCAGAGCCATTTACCCAAACCTCCATAGATCAGATCAGTTTGCTGTGGCAGAAATCCAGAACACAAATGTAGGAGAACAATTGCAACACATCAATGTCAAAAATAAGGGATGTAACAATTGTTCCCACTTTTGATTAAACTTTTTAACACTTGAAGGATGTTAGGGAAGGGTGCTGCTCATCCACACTGTTGGGAGGCAGAGGTGTGTGGTTGGAGACCAGTGCTTGGGCTCACACCTTCACCAGTGCTGATGGGGATGGGAAAGGGTGGAGGTGGCAACAGAAGGGAGAGTGCTTTGGCCAAGAGGAGCAGCTCACAAAGCAGTGCTCCTCAGTGGTGTAACCAGCCACAGCACCGTGAGGACCATGGTGAGCAGCTGAGGACCTGCATCGAAGTTGAGAAACTGCATTTGGACCTGGCAGAGATGCTGTTTTCTGCTCCAGGCACGGGGTGCCAGCTCCACAGGCTTTTTCTGAGTTTAGGGAAACAAACAGGGGGAGTAAGGAAAAATGGGCCATGCAAAAGCCAACTGTCACAGTGCATGAGAGTGAAGCCCAGGGAATGCAGCTGAGGAGAGGAGACTGTGCAGACACATCCCTCTTCAGCACTTGCGTTACTGAGTCCTCCCAGCATGTGCCTGCATGGGGCTTGTCGTATTTTTTTAAATGTGGTTTCTTGTGCAATCAGGATCTAGCTATTGAGGAGGTGGAGAGGGATCTGGAGCTGCAGCTGCCATGCAAAAATATGGTCTAATGCTGAGGCACAGATTTGTCAAACTGAGTTTGTTTTCTCTGTGGCAACGGGGGCATTTGAGAGTTTGTGGGAGGATTACGCCCCGCTCACAAGATCAATGGGAGTGGATGGTGCCCAGGAGCGGTGCTGGGATGGATGGGTTTCCTTAGGCAGGGATGATGTACGAAAGCATAGGGAAAAGCTGTTGTAGGTTTTTATCACGGAATTGTCCAAAATCTCTTCTCTTTCCCAATGCACTGACATCTGAGTTTCAAAGGCACTTTCTTCTGTTGTGTCAGATATGAGCTAAGAATTTATAGACAAATGGGAGAGTTTTAATTACTTTAAACGGATTAAATGATTTTGTATATATGCCCATAAGCTCTGTCCCTCATGTTCAAAGTATTTAATTTTATTAAGAACTTTCCTTTTTGTCTAGATATAGCTACATTTATTCATTTGATTTTTGTTTTTAAGAGCTGCCTGGCTCTGAATTTACTTTTGAATCCACAAAATAGGGACCCCAGAGCTGGAAGTGGATTTTTTAAGAGCTTGATAGAGTAAGTGCTAAACTCACTAAATGTTTAGCAAAGACCAAATATAATCATTACATTGGTTGAAAAACCTGACCTAAATGATTTGATGCCTGTCATGCATGCACACTGCTAAAGGCCCTAACAATGACCTTTAGATGAGACGTCTGGGTGGACTCACTAAAATCTGAATCCCTGTGGCCATGTTTCCACCCTCAGAAAGCTCTGGTAGTACCAGAGCTGGTGGTGTTTCTGCCTAATTGGAGGACACAGAGCCTAGAGGAGATCTTATTCTGGAAAAAAAAAGGTGGTTGCCAGTCACTGCAAGTGCTCGTGAGGTGAAGAGCGCTGGGATAACTCGTGGCTCCAGTGATGCGCCGCTGTGGGATGTCGTTCATGCTTAGCTAAATAAAAGAGACATTTGCAACCTTGCTTGTTAGCCAGCAATTCCTCTTGGAAGAAAATAGACCCAGACAGTGTGGTGCAGAGATTGGGGAGAGAAAATCCAGTGCTGCTGGGCAAGGAAAACCAAACTGAACCCTGTGCTGCTCAGGGGCAAAAGGCACATCAGAGAGAAAAGACAAGGGACCTGGGTCTGGGGGGTGTGTGTTTGAGGCACTCCAGAGGAGACCTGTGGCATTGTGACCTGATGTTGCAAAGCCACAGTTTCTGGGACAGGGATTTCCATATGATGGATGTCACGCTGCAACAGATTTCTGCCAACATGGGCTGGGCTGGGGCTAGGGTTGACGCTAAAGCAGTTGTGTGGCCTTGAATAGAGTCTGCCATGTTGATGCCATGTTTTAATTTAGTGTTTGTCACAGTGTTGGCATCTCTTGCTGTGTTGGTGGTGCTCTGTAATTGCCTTTAAGCAGTGGTGTATAAAATCCTTTTTGTTCTGGTGAGCTGGAGGTGGCCCTCTGCTACTCCTCTCTTTCTTCCATATGTGCACCCTGCAGTGGATTCCTGGCCAAGAGCAGCCTCTAAAAAAACAAACGCTGAAGCCAAGCAAAGTGCTCAAAGCAGTCCTTGGCATGTGCAGAAGGTGTTGATCCTTGTCCCTGGGAGATCAGCTCCGTCAGCAAGGTGGGAAACAGCACAAGGAGGTTTCCCTGGTGCTGTCAGATAATGCTGATGGCCTCTGTGGGGAAACTTGTGGCTGGAGGGAGCTTCTGCACGTCGCACAACAGACTGCAAATGGTAGTGACATCTGTGCGCTGCCAGCACGGCTTAGTCAGGCCGTTGGCTCTGGATGTGGAGTTCTTCATGGGGAAGGGGTGGATTTCTGCCACTTTGCATCAAGTGTCATGGGGTTATGTGGGGATGCATCTTCGCTGTTGGTGCTTAACACACTGTGGCTGTGTCCTGACTTGTTCAGAGCCAGTATGAGGCTCTTTTCTACAATACCCTGGCTTACACTTCTCACCTTTTCTTTCTCTCGCTTTTCCTCTCTGCCTGTGGTGATTTCTGCTCCCCTGGGTGCCATCAGTCAAGGTGCAGAAGAGTGACCACCACCACTGCTGGGATCCCTGTGTCAACTACTGTCATACCCACCACCCTGGGCACTGCAAGACACCCACTTGGAACCAGACGTCTGGACAGGATTATTGCAAATGTAACTTCAGGGCACAGCATTGCCCCCATGTGCTCCCTGTGCCTGTTTGTCTATGTCGTGCCCCTCCATTTCCTTAATACCCAACTCCGTAGCCTGGCTTGTCACTTATTGCCTCCTTGATCTTTTTCCACTGGTCCAGTGCTGAGGTACAAAACCAGTACCTGCAGCCCAGCACACACAGATCTGGTAACTGCAACAGGAGCAGTGTGCTGGGCAGACCCATGCTCCCATCCTCTAACCCCACACCCCAGTGCTGGAGGTGGATTGTAGGAAGATGATACAACAGCGCATCCAGCTCAGCCCCGGTGCCCCACAGCATGTTGGCAGCAGGATTATGGCTGCTTCAAAATCTGTAAACCCACCTCTTGCAGGAAGCGGTCTCTGTTTAGTCCTAGGTTTCTTGTCCTAAAGCAGTAAGAGAGGGAGGAGGAAACATTGCACTGTGCCCAAACCATGGGAAATAAACAGGGCATCTCCATTGCCCAGCCACTCAAGTTCAAGCTATGGTTTCTCTTTCTATGTATTTAAGTTTCATTAGCACCATCGTGCTAACCTGCTGTTGGCTGCCCTGCATCCATGATGCCCTTCTTACCTGATGGCCTGGATGCTGCAGTGACAGGCAGCCCAGTCACTGCACACCAGAGAGCAATGTCCATCTTGAGCCCAAGCTCTCCTGCAGCTGCCAGCCCAGGACAAGGTTCTCACATTGACTTGAGCCCTGGAGCTGGGAAGAAGGAGCGAGTCAGAACCCATTAGGTGTTTGATGAAGACCCATTAGGTGAACCCATTGCTGCACTTCTCTGTGCACGTCCTTAATGTGTTCTGTATTTCCCCAGCTCTGGTGGCTGCCAACTTCTCGTCTCCCACCATGAACGCGCAGGGCTTCCCCTGCCAGAACTCAAACACGCTACCTCGCAGCTCCCACCCCATGAGCCCCCGCACCACCATGCTGAGGAGGCGGCAGAAGAAGAAGGAGCACAAGAGCTCATGTAAGAGTGGCAGTGGGCTGGGGGTGGGTTGGACGGGGTGTGTAAGCTTGCCTTGTTGTCATTATTGTCCTTATTGTTGACTGTTAGCTGGGGTAGGACCGCTCATCTCAGCACTGTCAGTGCCTCCATTATCCTCGGTCACTGTCCCCACCGCTGCCAGACTGAGCTCTGTCAGCAGCCCTGCTGTGCTGACCATGGCTACCCTGACCTTCTGCCTCTCTCCCTCTCAGTGTCGCTGGCCTCCAGCACGGTGGGTCCTGGCGGGCAGATAGTCCACACGGAGATGACAGAGGTGGTGCTCAGGGGAGACCCATTGAATGGCTTCGGACTCCAGCTCCAGGGAGGCATCTTTGCTACCGAAACCCTGTCTTCCCCACCTCTCGTCCGTTTTATTGAGCCCGACAGCCCGGCAGAGAGGTTAGAGACCTTGCCCTTGGATGCTGATGGTGCTGCTGCTGAACATTTCATGGTTTGGTTTGTTTTCTCTCCTCAGAGGCTCATTTAGATATTTACTATCATCCTTGTAATATCTCCCATTCTTCACTGGGCATGGTTTACTGTCACTGCCATTTCTGCACTCGTCGGCTGACCGCGGCCTCCCTCGCATCCCAGGTGAACGTCTTGGCACCAGGCTGCGGCTGTTCTGGGAGGAGGAGGAAGGGAGCGTGTGTCTGTGTGAGAGAGCCATTCCCATTCCTATTTTTTTCTTTTTTTATTTTCTTTCTCTTCAAAAGATAAAGCTTTTGTCTGGGTGCAGAAAGGGGAAAGATCTAAAACAGATGGGCTCAGCAGAGTATTTTCTGACTGTATCAGAGCCCAGTTGTATAAATTGGCCTTAAAGCCAATGTTTTGAACTGCAGAGGAGGGCTCTGGTGGAGGAGCAGAGAGGTGCTGCATTTAAGCACTCTTGCTTTTGGCTCTGTAATGCTGGGAAAAGGGCAGAACAGAGGAACGGCATTAACTGCTGCGTGTCACCCCCTGGGGATACCGGCAGCAGTGACTCCTCCGGTGGCCGAGCCTCAGCTCAGGACCTGCTCTGACTAAACTTTTCCCAATACTCTTGCTGCTGGATTCAAAGTCTGCTCGAGTGTATGCTACAACATAGATGTCCTCTAGCTAGGTTTTTCTCACTAAATGAAGCAGGTCCCAGCACAGCTTGAGCTCTTGTGGGGTGGAAAGGAGAGCTGGTTCCATTAGGCAGATGAAATAGTGAGGGTGAGCAAGCTGGCACTTATGCCCTTATACTGGTTTCTCTTCCCACCTGTGATTTCCACTGGTGGTCCATCCTGCCTATGGGCGGCTGAGGTTCAATGACACGGCAGTGCTCAGTGCCTGCTGCAGACCCTTCCTTGGGAGGGGAAGTCCCCAAGGGCTTCACCAGCATCTTCTGATGGTTTGGTGTCCCCAGGCCAGCCTGGGAAAACAGCACACGGGGAGTTGTAAGTCAGGGAAAGCACCTGAAGAGGAAATGCAAATCCTTGCTGTGCAGAGCGGTCTCTGTGTGGCAGCTTCTCCAGGCGGCCGATGCAGATGCAGGGAGGAGCACTAGAGTCTGGTGCTTGTGTCTGTGGGAGGACAGGGACAGGAAAAAGAGTTGTCCTGAGTGATACAGGTTGAGAGAGCCTTTTATGCCTTGTATGCCTTCTGCTTGTTTGTTTCCAGACAGGGTTTAAAAAGGAAAGTGACGGCATTTTGGTTTTTTTTATCCTCTATTACCAGAGTGAATTTGGCTCACAGTGCAAAGCACCAAACTCCTTTTACAAATCAGGCAGCAGCAAAGCCTGCTGTCCCAGGAGAGGAGGGAGATGTGCTGAAATCCTCCTGGCTTTGTTTTACCCTCTTGCCAAGCCTGGAGCAAAAGCAAAGCCTCACGGTGCAGTCTCGCTTGGTTCTAATGTCTCACACACTGCTCTCCCTCTCGGCTGCCCACCCGGCAGGATTCGCGCTCTCCTGGCTGCTGCCTTCTGTTTTCTGGCAACAGGGAGCGAATCCTCTGCGTTTGCAGCCTGGATTTGATTTGGGGATTAAATCTCTGCGGTGTATTTCTTCCTTTCCCAGACCACGCTGCTTTTCCTAGCTGGCAGAAAAACACTGTCTTTCCTCCCCATCTTGAAGAGATGAGTGCACTGGGCTTGCAGCAAGGTGAAAAAGGCAGTTTATGTTTTCATGTCACTTTTTGTTACTTGCTGTGCCACAGAGCTTGTTTGCTCCATCCTTTCTAGATACCTTATTCCCTGTCCTTGAGAGGTTCTGCTGTAACTGCATCCCAAGACATTAGAGCCGTTTTTCTCCCCTCTCCCAACCTGGGCTCTTGCCTGAGCTACGTGCGCTCTTGTACTGCAATTGTTGCCCTTTGCAAAAGAGGATGAGCAATGGGGATAGAGGGGTCTGGCTCAGCAGCCTGGGTCAGTCCTGCATGTTCACACACTGCTGTGCCAGACCTGTGAACCTGAACGTGCTGTTGCCCAAGGGCATGATGCACAATCACTTGGTCCATCTGGCTTGCCATGGAGGAGCTGCCTTTTGGGTGTCTAGCAAATCTGCATGCTACCAGGGAGGAGGATGGCATCACCCTCTTTTCAGGGAGGTTGGGTTGCCTCACATATATTATCTACTTCATACTAGCTTGTGGCAGGCCATTTGAAGCAAAAGCTCTCACCTCCCTGACTTGTGATTTGTCTTACAGCCAATAGCCTCTAATAGACGTCCCTCCCCACCTGTTGTTTTGTTTCCTGGGTGCAAGATGAAGCCTTTGGGCTCCAAATGAGACAATGATTCAGCCCCTGTTATCAGCAGGGAGGATGGAATAGGAAGATGCCTGACGTCCCCTCTTGGCTGCCTTGAAACACGCAGCTTTTGTGTCCTTCCTCCCCCAGCTGTCATTGACAGCAGTGGGAGAGTGTCTGGCTTCTCCATCCCGGTATCCAAAATCAATGCTTCCTGCTGAGTTACATGTTTCCTAGCTCTACTCAGACACAGTTGTTTGATCATTGTGTCTCTGGCTTTTGTGTATGAATGGTTTGCAAAAGGAAAGTTTAGCAGCTGGGTGAAGCTGTCAGCAACGCTTTGATCTTTTGGGGACTGGGACCCACCCACCAATGTGCGTGCATGGATGTGCAGACACACGCAGATGTGCACGTCTGACCTGTGTAGGCCGACTTGGGGGCGTGTAAGGGCAAAACGGATCGGTTTCTGTAGCCAGCGATGTCACCATGGTCACAGCTGCTGCCACTCACCTCACAGCTGGAGTGACCATGCAGATGCTGATGAGTAAGGTCTTAAACACATGTCCTGTCCAAGGCTCGAATATGCACTGCTCTGTGTCTAGCAAGACACCTCCACTGCTCTGGTGCTGCCTTTGAGTCCAAGGAATGAGTCATGACAAAATCCAAATCTCTGCAACCCTAGGGAGACATTCCCAACATTCACTCCAACGCATCCGTAGGGCTGTCATTTACTCCAGGAGATGCCTGTACTCTTGTTCTGATTTTAAAGCACTTCCCCTCCTGTGATCTCAAAGCACTTTGTGAACTCTGCTGTTAGAGTGCACATCTCTGAGACAAATGCCCTGTCTTTGGGAAAGCTGTCAAAAAGGTTTATGTAGGATCCCACAGCAGAGGCAAGGAGAGGTCTGCAGGACCCTTGGCTCCCTGAGCCCTGCTTCCAATGTAAGGGCACATGACAGCTGGAAACTGGTGCCTTGATAACCCTTCAGAATTATCCCAGAGACATGTCGGGTCATCCTTGCACTTGTGGAGGGAGACAGAAGGTTGTGGCTTCACTCCACAAGCTTTTATAAACCTGCAAGACTGGGCCTTAAACAGCTGTGATTGACTGAGGCTAATAATAAAAGAAATTAAATAGTTCTGACCTAAGAGAGCTATTGGCTGTAAAACACCCAGGCAAATCTACCCTGAGCGATGAAACACAAGAAACAGTGATTTTGTGAGAAAGCAGCTCTGGTGGGAAAGGTGGCAAATGTTTGCTTTGATGCTGTGTAAAAGTATCCTGTGATCTCCCAGCCCTCACAGCTGAAACAGTGGTGCCAAAATGGATCATGTCCTTGTGTGACCTTGAATGACAGTGATGTTTATGTGATGCAGATGTTGATCCCTCCTTTCTGAAATATGCATTGTGGCCACAGCAAGAGCACTCTCGGTGCTGGAGGGGAGGCATCTCTGTCATGCTCCTTGCCATCTTCATATTTATAAGATGATATTTCCAAGCGCATCTATGTGCGTAGTCCAGTAAAGGACTGTAATTATACTTGATTTAATTTATTCGCAAGGGTGGATTCATTTATACACCATGGAGTTGTCTGTCCTAATCCAGGTCTCCTTGAACAAACAATTCTGAATTTACATCTCATAAAATAGCCTGTGTTTTTCCATGGATGGCATGAACTCAGGCAGCAGCGTAAATATACTGCGAGTTTAATACCTTCCTACCAGTAAAATAACCTCCCTCGGCTCTCTCCAAACTTGCTCATATCTCAGCTTTTGATGGGCCACCAGCAAAAAAAAATGTTGTGCCTTGTGCATTCTTCTTGAATTTGGATGTGTGTATTTTTTCTTGATAACCTGGCTTTTCATATACGTCCTGATGTTTGGAGGTGAATAATGCAGTCAGTGTCTGTTGCCTTTGATGTTATCTTTGTGTGCCTGGAAGCTGTGGTACCATGTTTTCTTACAAGTGAATCGGGTGTGAGTGATGAAGAGTGGCTGGAAGGATTAGTAATAAACAAGCTGCCTTCCATGAAATATCAGTGGAAGCTGACGTCTAGAAAGGAGAGGGCAGAGGACGTGCTTGATCATTAAAGAGCGGGGAATAAACATTCTCTGGAGAAGGCTCAAAACAGGATAGCTGCTGCCTTCTGGGAAATCTTTCTGGTAAAATAACCCCAAATGTAGAGGTGAACCTTAGATTTGTTTCCATAACCCCCAACCTATTTCGAAGACCACTCTGTAGCTTATATTAATAAAGGAGGAGGAATGTTTTCCCAAGCTCTGCTTAAGTGGACTGCCTTATAGACAGGTGATAAGTGGAAAATCTGAGAAGATGTGGTTATAGCAACCAACTGATGAAGGGTGTGGAGGAGCAGGAAGATGAGTAGATCCCCATGGGCAGGCACAGGGAACACTACATTCTTTATTTTGTAGAGCCATGAGCCAGCTCAGTAAGGTGGAGGATTGTCTTGCTGGTATTACAGTATATTTAAAAAAAAAAGAAAGAAAGAAGGGAGGGTGAATATTGAATGTAGTGGTTCCTGTGTGAAAAAAACCTTGCTTATAAATACAGAGGGGTCCCAAGAGACAAACCATGCTGTAGCACTATATCTCCAACATAGCCTTGCCATCGTTTTTCTTCCAAAGTAAAAAAAACCCTGCTGATCTGTGCTCTAGGAGAAAGTGGGTCTAAACCAAAAACCCCAAAGTGCCAGTTGTGGTTGTACTGGTGTGATATTGCATCAGAATAATATTGGTCTTTCAAGGCAGTTAAACAGTATCAATGTACATTTGGCTTCCAGAAATGCAATTACAAGGGATAAATGATTATCCAATTTGCTGAGACATTTCGGTGAGTTCATTGGATTGTAGCTTCAGTATTAGCCATGTATTAAGCAGAGGACTCTGTGCAATTTTCAGTGCCATTAGTTTGGGTTTCAGAGGGTGCAGGCACATGGAAGGAGCCATGTATCCTTAGGTAGGGTAGGAGGGCACATGCCCTTGCATTTATCACTGTCATCTCTTGGACACGGTGTTGACTTTTGGAAGGTGAGGGTTGATTATTTTTTTCCTTCCTGGAAGTTGCAGGAAATACAATCAAAAATGGCTATTTAGGAGCAAACTATATCTGAACTTAAGCAAACCACAAGGGTTTGCTGCCCTGACACCTTCCAGGGGATCTTGACACTGGGACAGGCATTGCAGAATGAGTTATCTTCTCTTTGGGGCCACTTCTGCAGGATTTGTCACTACTCTATGTGTCTTATAACAGGTTTTCCTCACTAACTCACTCACGACTGGTTGTGTGGTTGTTTTTTTCTCCTTTCCTCTTTTTCCCTGCCTCCCTGTTCCCTTTCCCTGTTTTCCCTATGTGGCCCACAGGTGTGGTCTGCTACAAGTAGGAGACAGAGTCCTTTCTATCAACGGCATTGCGACCGAGGACGGGACCATGGAGGAAGCCAATCAGCTTTTGCGTGATGCTGCGCTCACAAATAAAGTGGTGCTCGAGATTGAATTTGATGTTGCAGGTACGTTTCCAGAGGAGCTGCTGCCCCTGGCTACCAGCAGAACTTTGCCAGTGCCTTTGTTAACCCGTAGGAGGGAGTGTATTCACACAAATACGTGAGATTTTTGCTAGAGCTCAGAGGGAAGAGTGAGAAGACCCTGTGAGGACCTTCCCCATTTCTCGTTGTTCTCAAATGTGCATCGAGATGGAGGGTCCTTCTTCTGATCCTTTCATAAATGCCTTGTGCTCACCGCTTGGCTGAGGTAAGCCTAAGTAGTAGATGAAGAGGCCACCTGCACTTTAAATATTCGCCCATTATTATGAATAATATTAATTTATGGCCTTGAAGCAAGGAGGGAGCCAAAGCTATTGGCTGGGGCTAAAGTGCAGCTTTGTATTAAAAAAAAAAATTTTTTTTCCTTTTACATTGACAAAGCTGCCTCAATCTTGAAATACAGCATGATGTGAGCACTTCACTTGACGTTCAGAGCATGTATTTTTAATGAGAATCCAAATTTTAACCTAAAGTCTGCAGGGCCTCACATAACAACCTTACTTGAACCGATAAAGCTGAGTTTTATGGGCTTGTTTTTCCTGGTTCCAAAGAAACTATCTGTGCAGCTGAAAACTCTCTTTTTTCTCCTATTTTCTTTTTTTTTTTTGTCTGTTTTTGGTTTTATAGAGTCTGTCATACCCAGCAGCGGTACTTTCCACGTTAAATTGCCCAAGAAAAGAGGTGTAGAGCTTGGAATTACAATCAGCTGTAAGTATTGCTCAGACTTGTGCTAGCAGTTGCAAAAGCTGCTGCTTTCCACCCTGGCACATCAGAGGGCCCCAGCGGAGAGAGATACGATTACGTGGGGTTTCCTGGTAGCGCTCGCAGTGCTTGTGATTTATCCCAAACTGAATTAGATGTGAGGTTCCTGCCCCCACAAGCTGGTGGCTGCAGAGAAAAGCAGCTGCATGAAGGGCTGGGGCAAAGGATGCTTCTCAACTGATCAGCTGGTCTGTGCTGCGGACTAAAGTTATATTATTAATAATATTATTTTTATTTCCTTGCTCACAGTTCTATTATGTTCCTTTTAAAAAATGACTGCCTGGGTCTCGTGGGACTCTTGCAGGGGGAGGTGGAGGGATAAGAGTAAGTGAGGTGAACCCACAGCTTGAAGGGTAGAGAGGGGAAACTGCTGAGATGAGGAGGAGGATGAAGAGGATGGCAGGCATTGGAGGTGGGGGAAAGGCACTTTAGGGACAGGAGGGTGCTGGGCAGGGTTTGCTCGGAGTTGTTGCTTTGACTAACCCCAGCCATGGAGGAGGAGATCCACATGCCAGGACTAGGTGAGCACTGAGAGAACAAGATGTAAACCCTTTTCTTTCCTCTCTTCTCTGCTCAGTCTTGATTAATTATCTTAGTTTCTTTTCTGAAGTGTATTTTTCATTTAGAGACATTCTGGCCTCTTTGGAGAGGATGCTGTAAGGGGATGATATAAGCAGATCCATCCCAAATTTCTGGCCAACTGGAGGTCTTGTTGTCCCTCTCATCAGTGAACTTTTCCTTTATGGCAAACGTGAGCAGGTCTCACATCACTCATCCCTCTTTCACTGCTGGGTAAACTGAGTTGAATCATCTCAGATTTTCCATGCCCGGAGGCTGCCACCACCTCTCAGCTGAAACAAAGCAACTGGTGAAACTGCAGTAATGGGATCTTGTGTCTGAGCCCTCAGGAGCGTGGACCCAGCTGTGTCTGGGGAATGGAGTCACTAGGGACACTTTAAAAGTAGCTTTCATTAAAACAGATAAGCTATTTGCAATTACCTCTTGGCATTTACAGCATTAGTCAGTGAGTTAATTGGAGGTGTTCTGGTCTAAGTGGGGTGATTCTCAGGAGTGCGACGGGGGGTGATGGCTTTGCACCCTGTGTTATTTCTTCTCCCTCTTCCCCACTCTTCCTGCTTGTGCCACAAGGATAATCCTGAGAAATAACAGCACAGTATTTAACATTTGGCTTGTTAGCAATTACTGTCTGAAGACATCAAAGTGCCTTCTGAAAGCAGCGGGGTGGCCATAATGACATTTCAGTGGCAGTGCACTGGTTCCCAGCCTGCTGCCCTGACCGCTGCGCTGGCATTGCAGGCTCGGGTAGCAGCCTGGGATGATGGATCTGCTAGCAAAGCACTTCTCTCTTGAGCACGGCCATGGTTTCTCCCCATTTAAGCTTCAAAGTTTAGTTTATGTCTAGGGCTGGAGAGTAAAATGAACCTGAGAGTTACTGGCAAGAATATTAGTTTTTACTTCTGGAGTCTCACTTAAATGGGATCTGCTTCAAATGTGCATTTACACTTCAAACGTATGTTTATGTTAAAAATGTTTGCGTTTAAAATTTGTTTAAAAAATTGATTTCACATACTTTTTTGAAATTAATGCTAAATGAAAAGAAACTGACCCCTGGGTTTGAAATAGTTAGATACCCATTATCCAACTACAAAGAAGTTTTTTAACAATATAATAGATTTGATCTTTTTGATTATTGAACATGTTTGCAGGATGCTGTTTAAGTAATGCATACGCACAAACTTCAGATATATTTCAGTCCTTTGCTGAGTCAACGCCAAAATTATATTTACAAATGGAGCAAAAGACAGCCAGCCAGAAAATGCGGTGGCAAGGATAAAATGCTAGATGAATCCTAATTTTGTTTTCATATATTAGTCCACCTAAGCCTATGTCCACATGACCCTTAGGAAATTAGATCATCATTTTGTCACTCTGCCTCTGACCGGGCAGATAAATACACCAGTTTCAAACATTAAAACCAAAGCAAGCAGCCTTATGATAAGTGCCTCCTGCAGAGACATGATGTGCATGCGGGAGTGTGATGCAAGCAGCAAGAGAAAAGAAGTAAAAATAACTCTGTTTTGTTCAGTTCCTCCCAGTTCCGCTGATTTGAATGCTCGTATAGGTCTAGAAACAGTTTTTATAGCTTTCATTCTGACAAGGAAAGGCATGTAACTACTGTTTTAAAGCAGGGGTCTTGGTTTACTGGCCTCCCACATTGGATTCCTGTTCCCTGCTCTGTAAAGCAGGTTAAATAGATGACAAGCCAGAGGGGTCAGTAGAAGACCCTCCTGCACTGCCGTGGCCACAGAATTGGGTTTGTTATAAAACTTTGTGGTTCAGGTACACTGTAGATGAAAGATGAGTAGCTTTTGTTGAGTTTTGCCTCTCAGCTTCGTCAGGCTCATCTGTAGTTAATTCCTCTGTCTAGGAAGGTTTGCCGCTGCCTTCTTATGCGGGCAGAAGGTGTTACGACCTCATCAGAGGAGCACTACAGAAATAAAAGTGATCAAGTTCTTGCTGTGCTGTGGCTCTCAGAGCTAATCGGGAGATGGCTAAGTAAAGCAGGGAGGAAGGGCAGGATTCTTGATGGATGCGTTGAAAGAATTCTTGTAATGGAGCTGGCTGAAGGAGGAACCATAAATCTGCTGGAAAGCCTCATAAAAGGGCTGAACACCCAGAAGGTTTTTGTATGAGGAGGGGCAGGCACAGCTGATTCTAGGATGGGGATACAGAGAGGGTCTGTGCTTGCTCCTGGTGAGGGGCAGATGTTTGCTGAGGGCATTTCATCTTCTCCAAGGTCTTGGGGTTTGCTAGAACGAGAAGGCTTGGACTGAGCGAGCCCCAGTTGTGGTCTGTGCACATGGCTGTGTTTCTGTCCCCTGCTCAAGCCCAGCGTGGCAAAGGGATGCAGCAAATTAAGACACATTATTTGAATTTAGCATTATTTCCTCTTCCATCCCCCATAGGATGATTAGGAAAGCCAAGGGATGAGTCTTTCACTGGCTCTGCTTTGTATTTCTGTGGCACCTTGGTGCCCTCAAGCCTCATTTCAGGCTCCTACAGTTGCTAAATGAAAATTAGCAAAGCAAACTACCAAAGCTGCCTCGTGTGCCCTGCTTCCATGCACTTCATCCAGGGGTGAAGGGACAAGAAGCCAGCAAAATCACTCTCGTTTTCTCCATACTCCAGTGCGTTGGTTTCTGTCCCAGGGAGAACTGGGTTTGTTTGTAAAACAGCTGCTCGGCTTGAAGAGCAAAGTGTGGGCTCCTTTCTGCTCCGGGAGGTTCAGGGAGCTGTGTGGGCTGTGAAGCTCAGCTGTGTGCAGAGACCTCTGAGGTGCTGTGAACGGTGGGGATGCAGAGACCTGCAAACTGAGATTTTTTTGACACAGGGATGAGAAGATGTGGCCCTTCTTAGCCTGAGCTACTCATCTCCATTAGCAGAACACGTACCTTAAGTGCTCCGATCTTGCTGGCTGCATTCAGTTCTAATCATACAGTTATGCCTTTGTGGCTTTGCTGTAAATCTCTTACAAATTAAAATCTCCAACTGTGAGAAGCTAATAGTTGTGTATTCTTGTATATTCAATACCTGACCTCTTAAAATAAGATATGGATTTGTTATTAGCCTCTGGAAAATGATAGTTGATTGCACAAAAGATTGCTTTTTGTATTTTCTTTTTTTTTTTTTTTTGTCTGTCTCAAATATTCTCTCCAAGGGCTAGTTGTGAAATTTGCTGCAGGGTACAGGTGTGTTATTGTTGCTGTTTAAACAGATATTGAAATAACCGTTCATTTTAGCTATGCATTAAAGCTTTCTATAGCATGTTTATCAAATTACCTTTATATATCTTAACAAATCAATTCCTGTGCCCTTGGCTTGAAGTACTGCAGATAAGGAGTAGGTAGTATATCTGCTTGCGGGTGATAAAACCGGAATTTGGATAGATAGATAACTTCGATTAAGTCGCTTAAGCAGTGTAATCACTGTCCTAGCGAGAAGATGGATCTGGGAGCTCAGCAAATCTAGTTTTGCTGGTGCTGGATTAACCTGGGACCCGCCGCCAGCCCGGCAGCCCCCTGCTAACATCCCACCTTCAACCCAGATTTGCAGCTGATTCGCTCCGCTGCTTTTACCAAAGTGGGATATTCTGTCCTGGTTTTGCTACCTGGAGATTTTGAAAGGAAATAGATCTCCAGCGGGATAAATGTCCTGCTGGAGGCACCGATAATTTATGCACCTGCTGCTAAAACTAATGAATGATAGAGGAAAAAGTTGAGTAGTGGGGATTTGATTTTCACTGCTGCTTTTGTAATCAATTCTGATTTGCTTTTACTCCTGTTCTCATTCCTTAGCTATCCTGACATTATTTGGTTTCTGATTTTGTTTGTTTTTTCCCATTTATAGATGCTTGCCTTCTTAAATGTATTCTTATGGCATTATTACAATTTCTTTAATTATACATTGGCAGAGTGCTGCTTTGGCTTGGTCAATAACAAAGGGCATTTATAACGGGTTGATGTGTGTGAAATATGTGCTCGTGCTCCTTGGAGGGGAATAATTTACCGATAGGAGTCATTATGCATTCTATTAAAAACACAAACCAGACATGTGTTTCTGGCCTCATCATCCATCACAGCGTAAACGCCGAGCGAGCCAGAATCCCAGCAGAGGTGGTGAGAGACTGAAAGCAATTTATAAAAAGTAAATAACAGTATTGATCAATTCACCTTTTTATCACTGCCCTGTCACCACCACCAAGCAGTGTTTTCATTTTGAGTTTCTTTCCCACCCCACACTTCTGCCTTCAACCACTGTTGATTTATGGAGCTGGGCCACTGGAACAGATTTTGTACTGGTAAACCCACCAAAAATATGAATGTAGCTGAAAAAGAGCCTAGTTCCACCTGAAGTGGTTTGCCCTGGCAGATGGAGGCCACAGCCATCTGCTGAGAGAGATCATGGGTTTCTGCACGCCAGCTCCTGCCCGTGTCTCCATCCATCTCTCCCCTCGACTGCCTTTGCTGCTGTCTCCATTTTACAGACGGGAAAGCAAGACCCAGAGGCAAAGCTGGGCATCTGAACCGTGTCTTCCTGCAGCAAGCAGAATTACCAAGGCAATGTCCTTTGAAGAGAAATAACCACATTGACAGCAGAAATGAATGGATGAAAAAGCTTTACTCATCTGTGCAAGTGTCTGAACTCCAAAGACCACAGCCCTAATAAAATAATAATAATGTAGTTTAAGGGTTTTTTTTTTTTAATTGCAGGGAAATGGGAAATGGTTTATCCAAAATCTCACCAGGGATCTACACATCCAAAGCCTTTGACCTTGGCTGAGTCACCACATCAGTGACATTGCAGCTCTCCTGCCTGTAGACAGGGCAGCCGTGGCACAGAGACACGTTGTCCCCCTGGGGGGGAACAGCCCAGGACTGTTAAAAATACGGGTCCCGGGGTGGCGGGGGCGGTCGGGGGCCGCCTGGTCCCAGCTGAGGGGTGGAAAGCCCAGCTGGGTGATCTCCTGGGGCGCTGGGGAAGGCTTTGGGCTGCCAAAGGTGAATTAATGGAGTTAGTAACTACTGGTTTTTAAAATGAACAGCAAGTGACTCTTCTGTGCTTTGAGATTTCATTATCTTAACTTTGTATCTTATGCCTCTTGAGAGAGAACGGTTATTCATTAAGTCTCTCTAACTTACTCTTCAGATTTGTAGGGACTGACTAATAATGATGGTTTTATAAAGCCTTTCCATTTTATAGTAAGTGATTATTTAAAACAGATAGCTGCCATTTGTTAAAGTTTGGGTACTCTGATGATAGGGACAGTTCTGTGCTGTTATACCTGGCTCTTTCATTTAACCGGTCTCAAGAAAATCTGTTTGGAAAGAACAGCTTCCAAAAAAAACCACAAGAAAATTCCAGAATGATTTTTCCTTATAGCTTGCTCTGTTTTCTAATGGACAAAGCGCTCAGTTAGTCACCCTTTCTAGTATGGGAAGCTTGTGCTACGTTCAGTGCTGACACCTATTGTGGAGCTGCAGAAGGATGAGGGCTCACTCTCTGCTGAGGGACTGACCATAGGCAGAGTCTCCTCACGTGTCACAGGGCTTGTAAGGCAGATGCTGAGATAAACACCATTTCTGCAGAGCACGAGGCATGTTGTTGTCTATGCTTGCTTTTCTTTTCTTTTTTTTATTTTTTTCTTTCCTTCCCCCCTCTTTGCTCTTTTGAGTGTTCACTGTCTCCAAACACATCGTTCCAGCTGTGGCTGGGTCTTTAGAGATGGCCATCCCCAAACCACCCCCAGGATGGTGGGGATCCTCCCTAACCCCTTTCTGTCATGCTGCTTTTGCTTTGAAACTAGTAAACAAACCTTACAGGGAAAAGTATTTTTGCTCACCTGGATTGTTTTGACAGAACCGGGCTGAAGAGTGACTAAACATGCAGCGCTGCCAGCCCGACCCAGGGCAGAGGGTGTGCTTACAGGGTCTCCCATCATTGCTGACCAGACCACTGTGTTTTGCACTTTTCAGCAGAAAATCCACGTCCTATATTGAAAGAGAGAACAGCAGTAGTAGTAACAAGGCAATACTTCGCCATTCACTGTGCTGTTAGTCCACGGTGTGAAATTCTCAATCTGGGTTCTGCATTGATTTTAGCTGCACAAGCTGCATCTCATCCTTCCCTCCCACCACTCAACTCTGCCTGGTGTATGTTGGTCTGTCCACTGGCTGGTTCGGTACGTGGACAGGTGGAATAAAAGCACAAGCCCTCGGTGAATCGCCACAACCCACCTGCTTCTCTTTGACCTGTGGCCACAAACTGAACATGAGTGTCCAGGCTGAAATTGCCTGACACCACGCTGCAGTAAGAGATGGGGAAAATCCTTCTTCCAGGCTCTCTATCATTCAGCAGTTGCTTTGCTGTGACTATTATAAAATCAGTCACGGTCTGCTTTTCGCTGTCTGACCTAACTTTTCTACTCAGCCCTCTTATGACTGAGGTTGCCTGTCTTTTCTCCCTGTTCAGTACAGAAGGTTTAGTTATATCTGGTATCCTTAAAGGTGACGGGTTATTGCGTATGTTTTTAAATCTTATAAATGAATGTAAACAACAGAAAAATTTAGCGAAGAGAGGTTGGTAAGAGGAAGCACTTATTCCTTTATGTCTGGCTTTCTGGGGTGCTCTAACTGCTGTTCAGGCAGGTGGATCTCTGTGTGGGTGATGCCACGTGCCTCACAGATATTTTAATCTCTGACCTGCACCTGATATGTTCGGATGCTGCGAGTTCCTTCCTTCCTACGCAGTTTTTGCTGAGAAGCTCTGTCAGCTTTAAATGAGACGATGCAATTCCCATAGCAGGCAGGAGGAAGTGACACAGGGTGAGAAGGATGCTCTTGGCATATGTTTGGTGTGCGGATGGCAGAGGGGTCAGGAGGGGTTCGAGTCATAAAGCTCACTCAGATTTCTCAAGAGAGCAGCAGGTCTTTGCACGCAAATTTGAAAATGCAAATGCTCCCAGAGATGTGTACTTGCATCTCTCATGGGCTGAAAAAGTTACCAGGGTCAGGCTGGAGAGAATAGTTGGAAACCACCCCTTCCAGCTCCAGCACTGAGACCAGCCCCAATTTATCTGGTTGGATGATGAAGTGGCCTGGGGAGCTGAACCAGCTAGAAAACAATGTTTTATCTAATTCTTCCTGAGTTGTTTTCCACCTGGAAAAATTCCCAGCCCACTTTACTTCAGGAACACAGAAATGCTTATATTAACCACAGCGTGGAGCTGGGTACTCCCTCGGCAGCAGTGCTGATGTCTGACTGTTGCCGCAGCCGTTGACTCACTTGCTGTCTCACGTCAGAGGTGTGGGTGAGCGGGTGTTCAACAGTGCTGGGCAATCCCAGCTCTTGCTGTTGGACGTGGCCTGTCCTCCCCTTTGAGGAGATGGAAGGAAGCAGCTAGCTACCTTGGGCAAAGAGCAACCAAATAACGTTTGCAGGGATTTGGTTTTTTTTCCTGGTGTGGTTTCCAGAGTTCAAGCGTGAAGCATCATTTTATCAAAGGAATATAAACTCCTTTTCCTTATGACTCTTTCTCCTCACTAACTATCCCCTCTATAGCAGACTTGATACCAAGCCTTGTACCCATGTGTCTCTCTTGCAGCTGCAAGCAGAAAGCCTGGGGAGCCTTTGATCATCTCTGACATCAAGAAGGGGAGTGTAGCACATAGGTGAGTGGCAAGTTTCCCACCTGCCAAACCCACTGCTAAATGTCCAGCTCAGTAATGAAAGGTAGAATGGAGCCCAAGCAGTAGCACTCAGGTCTGGATTTTGCCAGCACCCGAGATCTCAACCCTAGAGGTTTGTCTTACACCACAGTAGGGTTTGCAATAAAAACTGTCTGTATTGAAGCATGTAGAGTTGAGCTAATGGAGATGGCGGGCCAGGGCACTGATTCAGATATTTGCTGACCATATAGGAGATGGATGTTTAGCTTTTAAGAGCATGTGGTAAAGGGCTTCATATATCCCACAAGGTGCTATGGCTCATCAGGTAGTTTGCCGTGTCTCAGCTCCTGCTCAGGTGAAGGGTGAGTGAATTGTGGGCACTGGTGGAGAACTGTGCACATAACTCAGCATTTATTGACTTCACCTCTGATCCCAACACCTCATAGCAAGGCTTTCAGAGGAATTTAGTGCTGCTGGAGGGCTCATTTCTGAGTCCTCATACAGGAGTTTCCATAAAAGGTAGAATATATGTCAGTTAAAGTTCAGGCATTTTTCAATGCTTTAGGTTACCCAGGCTGTATCTCTAATCTTCCTGCCTTGTTCTGTGTTGATGCATACCCTACAGAAACTTCCTCTCTTTAAGTTACAATTGTCCCAGCCTCTGTTCATGGTTGTTTCTCAGAAAAGATCAAGGACAGCAAAAAGTTAATAGTGAATATTGTCATTGCCGCTGCAGGACCAAATGTGTCATGGGATCTGAAAGGCAAATATAAATGTTCTTTTAGTTTTCTTTTCCTTTCCACACAGAACTGGCACCTTGGAGCCAGGAGACAAGCTGTTAGCCATTGATAACATCCGACTCGACAATTGCTCAATGGAGGATGCTGTGCAGATTTTAAGGCAGTGTGAAGACCTGGTCAAATTGAAGATTAGGAAGGATGAAGATAACTCTGGTACAGAAATCCTGATGCAAACTGGTGCCTGTCCACTGTAATGACATTTCCCAATAGGTAGTGCAAACCAACAAAGATAAGGGCTGCCACTTGTCCGGTCACCACTTTCCAATTGATTATAGTCTATTTTTGTTATTCTGCCCTTAAACAGAGCCTGGAAGGTTAAAATCCTATTTGGTATGAGCATGGCTGAAGGCCTGAGGCTTTTCCTTCTACTAAATGCTGCAAGTCTTTCCTATGACCTCTTTCGTATGGCTAATTAAAAAATTCAGCATTCCTGTTTCCCTTTCAGATGAGCAGGAGACAACAGGTGCTATTATCTACACGGTGGAACTGAAGCGATACGGTGGTCCCTTGGGAATAACCATCTCTGGGACAGAGGAACCTTTCGACCCTATTGTCATTTCGGGCTTGACTAAACGAGGGCTGGCAGAAAGGTGAGGTTTGGGGGCAGATATGGGAAGGGATTTTGAAGTTTGCAAAGTTTCCTCTGCTGTCATAAACTCTTCTGAGGTGTTTTAGTCTGCTAGAAAGGAAGGGTGCTATGAAGGTACCGAGCACTGTGAAGCAGGGACAGCCCTGCCAGTCTGGCTCTGCAGGCCCACGTGCAGGAGATGTGGGGACTGTGCTGTCAGGGCAATGAGAGAGGCTCAAAGCAGGGCACTTCTGGAAGAGTCAGAGGCAGTATGTCAGTTGAATGCAGCAGCCAGGAAAATGTATTTATCTGTCCCTCTTCCACAGAGGTGCTTCTGGTTTGTGATTTCCCATGCACATCTTGCACATCAGCCCTCACCCTGCCCATGAAACTGCTGTAGAATCCTATCCCAGACTCACACATTGCTCAACTGTGGCTTATGGCCACGGCAGTGGTGTGTCCTGCTGAAACCACGTATCTCTGAGGTGAGGGGGGTCTTCTGGCCCATCCCTGCTGGTGGCTAGGCTGTTACGTACGGAGGTGTCTCAGCGCGGGGCTGGCATGCTTCAAGCAGCAGACAGTTATGCAGCAGAAACGTAGGTGCAGCTTTACCTCCGGCAGCCGGGGAGGTTGGCTCTGTGTGTGCCTGTGTCTGAATATACGTGCGTGCGTGGGATTTAACGGATCAGGACATTGCTGAGAATATAAGGTAGAACTGAGTCATACACTCTATCTTAATTAATCTGTCTATACGGTAGCTGTGACTTGTAAATAGATCATTTCAGCAGCCTGACTCATGCTTCTCATAGGGCTGCCTTACCCTGTGCTGCTTGACAGGCAGAACAGCAGCAAACCCCCCCTGCCCAAATAAATAGGTGTAAGGGGCTTGACCTTGGGGAGATTTGACTGCAGATCTGGCCTTTTCATTCTTTCTGATTCAAGGCCACACTCCCCCTTAGCTGGACTGTAAAACTGAGAGCTCAGTGCCTCGTTCTGCATTGGGTTCCTTGAGCTCTCAGCACACACACTGCTGCGCATTTCCTTTGCTTCCCTTTGGTACAGAGAGCAGAACACCAGTGTCTCCCGAGAAGTAAGTAAGGGGGATGGACTTAGTCATTTGTGATTCTTCTCTTTTTTTTGTAACACTGCCTGCCACTGTAGGATTCAATCTTTTTCCCTAGGAAATAGTAGCTATAGAGTATCCGATGCTTTTCTGCGTAGCAGTTCTGCACTGTACCTGCAGCCCAGCGTGAGAGAGGACAGAAAGCCCAAATGCTGTCAGGCTCAGAAGACAGTTTCGTACCCTTGTTGTTCTCGGTTCCCTTTGCAATGCCATGGCTGTTCCTCCTTTGAACTCGGACACGCATCAGTGACCGCTCCACAGAGAAACGTAGCGCAGGCAAGTGCTGCGGTGCTATTGAATTCTGATCAGGAGCTGGCAGGCAGTAAGGAATGAAAAGCCTTTTGCGAAGAGGGATGTAGCCCTCCAGCATGTTCTCCGTAGCTGACTAACAAATAATGGTGCCTGTGCAGAGGAGTGGTGTGGGGACGGAGCAGCGCAGGGATTTCTCTGGGTAACCTTGGCTACGTGCAGGGAGGGCAAGGAAGGCTGGGATGAAGGCTGTCTGCAGGAAAGGTGCTTTTGTTTTTTCTCCTGGAAGTAACAGAAGGGAACAGATTGACCTTGTCATGGGAAGAGGAGTGGTCCTAGTGTGATCCTAGATTGTCCCCCCCTTAGCCAGGCTCTGAAGGGTGGGACAGGTCTCTGAAGGACAGGGACTTAAACCCAAATCAGTGCCTGGCTATTGCTGGAGCACGGGACATGTTTCAGCAGCGCTGGCAGGGGGTGGACCAGATCCCAGCATTTGATAACGGGAATGCGCCGAGTGCTCTCATGGAAGCACAAGTGAAGGTCTGTGCCACGGCTTGGGGTGCTTGCTTGGTGATGGGGAAGGCAGGCTGTCCTCTAGGATCTGCCACACGTCTGTCACAGTGCGTGACAGGCTGTCTAAGCTGAAAAGGCTCCAGATACAGATGACTTGGTTTTTATCTTGACCTTGAACGTTTTTCTCCGTGTACGTGTCTGATCTTATAGAAACCTACAGAGGCAGCTCAGGTTGTTGGGTTGGTGTTGAGCGGTGGCTGTCTCCCATGTTAGTCTCTGTTTCTTCTCCTTCAGTACCTGCAGGTGGCTTTAGCCTGGACCATGGGACTTGTTTTCCTTCTTCTTGCAGAAGGGAGTGTGCCTGAACAACACCAATCAATTTTGGTCGAGGTGTAATGGTTCTCTAAGAGCAATTTTGGGCTATTACTGGCATTTTAAAGTACCAGCCTCCTCTAGTGCCACCTGGTCAAGTAGATGGGGGTGGCTGCAGGAGGGTTTTGTCCAGGAGTGCTCAGCACCAAACTATGTTGGCAGGGAGGAGAGGGGATGGTGGCCCTGCCCATGTGCCAAGTAAATCCCTACCATATGCATGCAGCCAGCTCTTCTCCAGTGCTTGCTGGGAAGTGCCTGCAGCCCCTTTTACACCTTGCAACTTACCTGTTGCTTGATTCTGCTCTTGCATGTGTCCTCTGAGCAAGAAGGGACATAGAGCACAGCCCCTGGGCTGGTTTGTGTTTGAGGTGAACTAAGGACTGTTGGTGATGATGGAGATGCACAAGGGTCATTAGTTAGAAACAGCTCTCTCTATCGCTCCCACTCACCTTCTATCTGCTTGTTCTCATGGGGGTGTCTGGAGATGGACAGACGAGAGGACTGGACTTTGATTTACTCCCAGCCCCCCCCGCCCCCCTTGAAGAAAAGCACCTCGATGAATGTGACCTTTATCTTTAATTGTTTCTGTATTTTTCCCTGCTGAGGGGCTTTCACAGTTTCTGCAGAGCAGTTGTGTTGTTCAGAGGTGACTGGTTGGGCTGATGTTGGATAGGAGATGTGTCCCCTCGCTGGGTTCAGGGCTACAGCAGGAGGCCTTCAAATGCTGAACCACTACAGTGAGCAAAGAATTGCCTTTAAACTGCCAGCAGTCAAGCTTGATTTTTTTCGACTACGTAGATGAAACTTTTAAGACAAATACTGCAGTCCCAGTTTAATCTGTAATTTATTCGGATGCACAAGTTTTCCCTGAGGGCTTTTTCAGGCTGATGTGAATGGGACGAGACGGACATCTAGTGGCTGGTGGGGATGTCGGGCACTGTTGAAGTATCACAGCAGCAGCAAACTGAACAGTCCTGCCTGCTCTTTGGCTACATTTCCCAATTTGATGTATTTATAGTAGATGTTTCACAGCAGTGTGTCTACAGAAGTGTTTTGGGGAAAGGCAAGTAGCTGTTTTGCCTGTGATGGTGTATCAAATCCCAGTTCTGCAGGAGCAGCAGTCCGGTTTGGAGATCTAACGTGAGAGGGGCATGTTGCCACGGGCAAAAAGACATTGCAGTCCAGATTTGCATCTCCTCCTGGCTCGATCACACAGGTTCCTGATAGCTGAAGCTCATGGAACTACTGGAGGAGGAGAGGATTGCTGCTCTGGCTTGCTGGCACTAGGGAGCTGGAGTGTGAGTGTGATGAGCTCGATCCAGCCAGAGGTGAGCATGAGCTCCTGCCTTGGCAGCCAGCTCTGGGACAGACACATCCTGTCCTGCCTGCTCTTCCCGGAGCTGCAACAAATACCGAGAGAGGTAAAGTGAGATCCTGTCTGTGGACAGACACAGAGGAGAAGGATGGAGGAGAAAGGGGAGAATTGTCGTGACTTGTTAGTTTGTTCCTGGCTGCGGCTAACACCTGAGGATTTCTTTAGCTGAGAGCAGAAGCCAGTGCTGGAACATGGCTGTGCACATAGCACAATAACCTTTTCTAGTGTGCTGGTCCTGGTGGAGAAAGTCACAGTGGTCTATCTGTGTAGGGGTGAGCTTTAAACATATCATGAACTGATCTGCAACTGGTTCAGCTCATTCTTGTACATGCAATCTGGGTGTGTTGGGCCATTTTGATTTTCACGGTTTTTTTCAATGGATTTCTAGGTTTGTCTCATCATTCCTTTCTGTCAGCATGAACATGCCCTTCAGTTCCATGTGTGATCACCGGTGAGCATCACACACTGGAAATGCTTGTGCTTTTAGCATGTAGACCCCCTTGGTTTGAGGAGTTTTGACTGTAAACAGGTCTGCAGTCCCAGCTCCCGAGGGGCCTGGGATCTGAGGAGTGTGTATGTTCCTGAGCATGTTTGTATGTATATGCACATGTGGAAGATGGGGGCAGTGGAACCAGATTGTGGTGATGAAGAGGAAGTCACGGTGTACCAAGGGGAAACGAAGACGCATTTGAAAGTGCTGAGAGTTAATATGTTATTGCTTCGAGCGACAACTTAATGGCCTGTCTCGCAGAGGCGAATTGCTTCTCTGAAGTTTCTAACGGCGCTTTTTCTCTCCAGAACTGGAGCCATCCACATCGGTGACCGGATATTAGCAATTAATAACGTGAGCCTCAAGGGCAAACCGCTGAGCGAAGCTATTCACCTGCTGCAGATGGCGGGAGAGACGGTCACTCTGAAGATCAAGAAGCAGACAGAGAGTGAGTTGGGGACCCTGGCTGGGGGGGGGAGGGTGAAGGTGCCCTCCGGCAGGGACCCCAGGAAGGTGGCACTGGAGGTTTTCCTTCATTTGTTGTGGAAGGTGAGATGAGGCAGCGTGTTCAGGGACACAGCTGGGGACAGAGGGAAAAGGAGGGTGGTTTTTTACTTCTGACTCGCAGATGAAAAAAAAAAGGGTCTCTGTGGTACTAGGAAGAGATTAGAGGGCAGGTTTATTTGCAATAATATTTTTTTTTTCAGATTGACACCTTGTGCTGCTGATACAGTTCCCTGTCTGTGTGGGTGTTTCACACAGAAGTGAAGCAGAACTTGCAGGGTGTTTTTTTTTAAATACAACTCCCCTAAATGAGCAAGGAGATTCTGAGCTGGTAGAATCCGTCAACAAGAAAAACCACCTTTAGTTCAACATTTTGAAAGTGACTGGCAATAAATCTTTTATGCCCCTCTTCCTGGCTTTGGGTCCTAAGATCATCTTTCAAAGCATCTACTCTAGAAATCTCCTTCTCATTCCCCTGCCAAGCTCCCTGTGGCTTTGAAGCTGTTCTTCTTGACACACTATCAAAGAACAGGAGCATACTTTGTACAGGCAGGTCACTTTTGGGGGGGATAAAGAGGAGATTGGTGAAACCAGGGAACATGCAAACTTTTCTCACCAACTGTGTAATCACAGCCAAATAGGCTTTTTCATCAAGTTTAGAAAGTAGCGAGTGCATTCTGGCTGCATTTCTCTCTCTCCCCACACCCAGTGTTTTCTATCTATTATTTTTTTGTGTGTGTGCTATGCTTCTGCAGTCTCTAGATTTAGCTGGACCTACCCAGCCAGTCGCCCGCAGTGCTGTGGGGTTTAGAAGAAATCAAGTGATAAAGCTCTTCCAAGCAAGCGTGGCCCATGGGACATCTGTCCTGCATCTGAAAAAGCAGCATCGCTCTTAAACATAGCACTTCTGTAGACCTCAAAGCAGTTTACAGATGTGTGGCAATGCACCTATTGTACAAATGGGGGAAGCCCAGGCAGGGAGTGGGGACTTTGCAAATAGAGGTAGAACTGGGGAATTGATTCCTCTTCAAGAAACTCCACTGTCATTTCCTGTAGCCAACTGTCTTGATCCTTGGTCTGAAATACTCTCCCTCCCTCCCCCCCTCTGACACTTACCATTGTCACAGCCACTAGCTAAAATAATTGACATGCAAGTGCCAGTTGGAGACTCGTTAATCATTCTGAGAATGAAGCAGGTGTAATTGAAATTTCAAGGTAATCTTGAGTTAATCATGGTGAGCAATCTTCTGAATGCTTGGAAAATAGGGACTTTCAGGACACTGGGCTTTGTTTGGTAAAATAATCTGTCCTCATTGACAAATGCAGACTTTCAGAGGGCTTTTTATCCCAGTCTCTGCGAGTCAGAGATCCAGAGGGCGTGGATGGCTAACAGGATATCTAATCAATGAGGACTTTAAAATATTCAGTACAAAGAAATGCTTGTTCTGAGAAACCATTCCTTGCATAGCTGTTGCCTGAAAAGGAATTTGATATAATGATAATAAGGGCCTATTATTACTAAAATAATGAAAGGGAAGGTCTGAGCTTCATCATCCACATTCAGCTTTCCACTTTCCAATCACTAATCAGGGGAAATTCAGCCTCAAAATACCCAGCCCAGGAATTCCACCGTTGTTGTGAGACTGTGTGGGAGACTCTGGACGGGTGGTGATTAGCCTTGAGTTGATACGAGGTTGTACAGTCTTAGAAGGGGGCTGTAACTTCAGCTGTGGTAGTTTGGGACCAGGTTACATTGTGACTAGAATCTCATTAAAACATCTGCTTCTAACAGAAAGTTTGCAGCCAGCACCCTGACTCAATGCTGCTCTGAGGAGAAAGGAGGGAGCCAGAGAAGCGATGGGCTATGGTTTGCAGAGGCCAACACTTCTCTGGGTAGGGCTGTTTGGAGGAAGCTTCCAAAGGCACAAGAAGATGCACTTGTGAATTGAGATTAGGTCCCAACTCTCTCGTATTTGGGAATCCTCAAATCCCCATGGTTGCTCCTTATATTCCATGTGCTAAAAACTCAGGCGTTTTTTCTTGATTCAGCTTGAGATAAGAGTACTGCATTAAATTCTTTCAACTGCAGCACACAGTCCTGTCTCAGCTACTTCTGAAAAGCTAGAGGTACTTCAAAAGACCTATAGTACCTGGGCTTGCTCTTATGTCAGCATAAGTCTTTCCCTGAGGCTTTCTCTTTGCGCCTGCTAAAGCAGCATGTTCTGGTTTCAGAACCCTATCCCAAGAAGTCGGGGAGTATAAATGAAGTGAGTGACCCAGAAGATGAACTGACAGACTCCCAGAAAACTAGCAAGTTGTCTGAGATATACTCCACCACAATTCCTAGCGTGGACAGTGCTATGGAGTCCTGGGATGGCTCCGGCATTGATGCTGGGTATGGAAGCCAAGGTAAGCCAGGTCTGTTTTCTCTTAGGGGTTTCTGGGCCAGGGTGAAGACAGGCAGAGCCTCCAAACATGTCTGGAGACTGAATATGAGCCAAAGCCTGTGGTCTGACCACATTTGCACGGCTTCTCACTTCCAGCGAGGAACATAATGTATTTTAAAATGCACTCATGTGGTGCTGTGAGTTGATGTATCTGTTTTAGGTTTTTATTGGCACATTTCTTCTGGTTTATATGGCATCATACTGTTCACAGCGTTTTCAAAACCATTACTGCGCTTTATAATTCACATAATCAGAGGAAGCATTCACTGGCCATATGTCTTACAGAGTATTTGGTCCATAGCTCACTTTTAATTCTCCAGAGAAGCCATGTAGGACATATTAATCCTTTTCAGGATGTTTTAAAATCCACAAGAATGTCTTGTGACTAGAAGCACTCACTTAACAAAATAATTAAGGTAATACTACAAGAAAGTATGTCTAGCTCTCTAGTGAGCAATCAGATGAACACATGTCTTCGAGGCCAGGTTTATTCAGCTGTGGTTTCTGGCAGACATATGGAATTGGGACGGAGGATGCACTAGTCATGGGAATAGATTTTTACTTGGAGAAAGGCACTGGAAAATAGTTATTCCAGTTCAGATTTGGTGACGTAAACTAGTATTAGCTCAAATTGAAACAAAACAAAACCCTGAATTGCCTCTGCACAAGGAAACTGGTGAAAAAACTGCTGTCTGGAACAGAATGTGAAAACAGGGAGGGATGCTGCAGAGCACCCCTGCAAAGCACCTTCCATGTGCTGAGCAAGGTGTGTGCCTGTGCTCGCTGCACCCTGGCTTAGAAAAGTCCAAAGGGCAGCACTGTGCAGGTGTCTCATCCACCACACTTGTGTCTTCCTTCAGCCTCCGTTGGTCTGAAGTCTTAATTTGGGAGTGCAGTTGGGACTGGAGGCTTCATTAAGGAGGAATCCCCTGGCCTTCATAATACTGCAATCCTTCTCCATCTAATTGAATGTTAGCACAAGTTGGACACTGGATTTAGCAAAGTGATTGCTTTTATGGGTAAATTGAGAACAAGTAATTGAGCACAGAGCCCCGGGGAGTGGGGCTGATGCCAAGTTGCCCAACATCCACAGACTGCAACTTTGCTTCAGGGGCTCTCTCATCTTGCCTGGTAGTTGCATGTGGGTGCATGGTGGTGTGCTAGTGCTGGCTGGGAAGAGGGATGCTGGAGGGCAGGAATAAGGACACATAGGGTTGCCCACGGGATGGGCAGGAAAGGCAGGATGCAGGGAGACCTGGGATGCCCAGAGCCTGGAGATTAGGGTTTACACCCCAAATGGAGAACTATAGATCGGACTCTGCAGCCTTGTAGATTTTAGGTTCATCCACAGCTTTAGGAAACCGGAAGGGTTTGGGTGAGGGAGCTGTGCTGGGCCTTGTGGGAACATGCCACCAGGTGGCTCTGAATCCCAGGAATCCAGCCCATCTCCCTGAAAGGAGGAGGTGATACAGGTGGCACCCAAGTGACTGCTCTGCACACATACCCCCACAGTCCCTGGACCTCTGCGCCCACCTTCTGCCCACCCACTGCAGGGTCCTGCATCCCAGCACCTTGTTCTGCTCTGGCAGGCAGCGAACACTCCTGACTGCTCTAAGATGTTGGCAAGCACTTTTCTGGGGCTGTCTCCAGAGCAGTCTAACCTTTAAAAACACACAGAGGAAACGCTCAGCTAAGTGAAATAACAGGCCTTGGCATTTTCAAAGAAAGTGCTGGCGTTGTCTTTGGGTATTTCCAGCGCTCTTAGCTGTTTGGGAGGTCAAGTCTCCCTTAATTACGTGTTTCTCCGTTACCTCTTCCTGTTCACTTGGCACAGCGTGTAATGGAAGTGTACGATGTTTCTTGGAAAGGCTGAGGATTTCTCTGAAACACTGAATGGGCAGCAAGAGGTGAGCAGGGGACTTAGGAGATTTATTTGTACTGCACATGTCACTGACACTGCTGAAGAATGGTCTGTTTTGGAAGATTTCTGTCCAGGCAGCTCCTCGTGAGACTTGGACATCTTGTGACTTGGTAGTGATGGATTTGCATCTCTGGAGTAAGACATTGCAGTACTAAAAGTCCATGGGGGCAGATATAGTGAAACTTGCCTCATTTCATCCTAACAGTCCATATTGGTCTCAAATCAAATGTGATACAGATGAGCCTGAGCCTCCGCTTCTCTCAAGCCAGCAGAGTTTTTCCTCTTGTTCCTTGCCTTTCACACACAAGTCCTGGAAGTGGTTTTCTGTACCTTCACCAGCTGATCCCAAAGGCATGGGAGGGCTCTGCTGGCTGCAGAAAATGGCTGGCAGCCCTTGCAGTCAGGGCTGGCTCTTCCTCATGTAACACTGCTGAGCACACTGGAGGTGGTGACCACCACCAGGTAGCCAGCACCATTACACTTGCTGAAGGGAGGCTGTTGCTTCTGGCTCCTCTGGATGCCCTTTGTTTGCTGCGAAAGCTATTGTGTTATGCTTTTATATCCTATTACTTTTTTTGTGTGTGTGTTGTCCATTAAGTCCCTAAGACAGCTGAGAATCTAAATGAAGATTATTATTTTTTTCTCCTAATAGAAATCAGGCCTCCAAATCCTTCAAAACAAATGGGTTTGGGCACGCTGAAAGAAGTTTGGCAGCATCTTTTCTTTGAAGGACTTGCTGTATTTAAAGGTGGCTGCTTCAACAGCACCATTTCTGTTGGGTTCAGTGTGGAAACAGGAGCCATTAACCAAGTTGAAGCTGGCTGGGGTTGGATCTGCATCTGCGGGTATAGGTGTTCCCAGGTCTGTGGATCCCAGACCAAACACCACAGAACTACTCAGAAATGGGAGATTGAAGGAGAAATGGGGTACCTTGTGACAAGCTGAGAAGCTGCTTTGGGTGAAGCAAAAAGGCATGGGAAGAACAACCTCTTTTGGATGACCGAGATGGAAACAGTATGCAATCCATGTGGCCTCAGGTTTGGGGTTGGGCAAGGAGGCTCTCCTGGCTCAGCGTGACTTACTCCATTTGGGTTTTCTGACCATGTATTACCCTCTCTCTCCCCACCCCCTCTTGCCTTCCCTAGGTACGTACATACCTCAGGCTGCCGGCATAGCCCTCCATCCACATGAATGGAGACACAGCAGGCAAAAGAGCAGCACCCCTCCGGGGGACCCCAGGAAAAACTACCCCTACATGGATGGAAGCTTCAGTGAAGAAGACTGGGACAAGCCCACCAGGTACGGAGGGGTGGGAGGAGGCAGGGAGGTATGTCTGCAAATGTGGGTGTCACTGCATAGGGACAAGGGGGCATGAGAATGTGATAGAGCAGCCGGTGATGTCCCCATCTCGGCATCGGGAAGCCATGGGGAGGGGTGCTGGGGTGATGACCTCCTCTGTTGAACCACCTCCACATTGCCAGGTTACCCTGGGTGTAGCTCTGTGGCACCTCTGCCATGGCCAGGTGACATTTGTGTCTGGAGTTAGGGCAGTCTCAGCTGCATGGATCACAGGTTCCTACCACATCTCATACTCCTGCCATGTAAAGGCTGCAGTATTTTCATGTAGTAAATAGGCAGTGTAGTGTAGTGCAGTAAATAGGTATGGTCAGGGCTGTCCCCACATGTGTTGGCCAGACTTTTTCAAGTGAGGATGCACCTTTGCAACAGCCCAACGCCACAGAGGAAAAAGGCCAACCAAAGTTCATGCAGGACCAGTATGGAGTTGAATGTTGAAGTTGAAATCTCCCAAGCTGTGGCTGGATATCTCTCTCTATCACACTTTGGCCCGTCCAACACCACAAACAAAGCTCTGCTGAGTGAACATGATCGAGTTAATCCCCAGGCTCAGCCAGGGTGGGAGAAATCCTGCAACACCTCCTGAGCCTGTGGAGGAGGCTGCAGCTGCCCCTCGCTTTGGGTGAAAATGCTGCTGGATCTGCCCTGGCCAGAGGCTGTCCCTCACTGAGCCACACATGGTGGAAAAGCCTTGTTGGTTTGTAACTAACCCTCCCCTCAACGTCCTCTAGAGTCCCCATAGTTGTGTGTCTCGTGTTGTTACTGTCGGTTCTTTTATTTTTTTCTTATTTTTTTTTTCCTTAACTTTTGTTTGTCCAAACAAAACCCTTAGAACATCTCATGGCCATTTCCACCTATTTAAAGATGATCAAACTGGCAGGAAGGCTGGCAGCGGCGGAGACTTTGTTCTTGTTTTGCCTCTCAGCGAGAGCCAGCTCACAGAGGTCGCTGATCCCTCGTGGCCCTCCCAGCGAGGCCGCCGACAGCTGAAGTTAGCAAATCTGAGCCCTCAAAGCCCCGCGTGTCCCTAATGAGGGCTCCGAGCCCTGATGTCAAAGTGCAGGTGAAACGGTTCATGCTGCTGAGCCCTTTTATTAAGGAGAAAAACAAAATGTCTCTAACCCCGGGTGCCTTTAGCCTGAAAAAAACTGCTGACCCAGTGGTGTGAGAGCCTGTATTGATTCATCCGCGTCCTGGATGTGTTTGTTATATTGCTGACCTGAGAGGCAAGAAACTGGTAACTGGAAGGAACATTTGCCTCTTTGGGAACCTGGGAGCAGAGGAAGGAAATGAGTAAGGGGAAAGAATCAAAAATTCCTTTTGGGGGGAAATTTTGGTTTGTTTTTATAAAGTCTTGCTGGGTGTTTTTTTGACCTTTCGGCTCAGTGTAAAGGCTACTGTCCTTTAAAAGCTGATGAAAGGTAGGGGGTGAATTTAAAATACAATAAGCCATGTCAGATACTGCTCTCTCCAGGCAGGCCACAATCCCACAAGTAGAAAAGCATGTGTGTGTGAGCTTGTGCCTGCTACAGACTCCCATTTAAACCAGTGGACGAAAAGCAAAGCCTCTAGTAAAGACTTTGCAGTTAATAGAGATCTGGAAAAAGCTCTTTTAATAGCCCAAGAGGTCATTATAAATTTTATGGAGGCCAACCTCTCTTTGACTTGTACTCAAGTAAAATGTTTTGACTTTGCTAAGTGGCCCTGGTGGCTGAGTGTCCCTTCCCGTCTGTGGCGCCAATGACCATTAAGCCATGCAAGATGCTGCCAGATGTTGCAGAGGTGGAGCCTCATCCATGCAGCTCCTAGTAAGATGAATAGAAGATGCATTAGGGCTGCTGTAATGCCACTGTCTCCTTGGGGTCTCTCCCCATGACACATTAGTGGGTGTATCATTACCTTGAGTTACCACCGCAGAGAGTCTCCTCCAAGAGGCTCCTGTTAAACCGAGCGCTGACGGCTGAGTTTTGTGCAATCTGGTGTTCAGTAAACAGTGTCCAGTGTCACCTACTTCTGTGGCTTGTTCAGAGGACTTGAATTGCTATTAGCTTTAGAAATCCAAGAATTGACCCTGGCTTATGGTCAGAGAGAAGAGATGCTGAAACTGCCAAGGTGGGGAATGGCAGAGCCCCCAGCAAGGCACACACAGAGGTTCTCTCTGTCCTTACTCTCTGTTGTAGCCAGGACAATCTTTACACGGCTGTAAGTGCCATGACTGTTATATAGCAGAAAAAGAGACCTCCTGAAAGTAGCGGCTCAGTTCCCTGGCCATCCCAAAGCAAACGAAACTTGGTTTGTATGGGTTATGCATGACACTGTCGATATTGCTGGCTGTAGTGTGTGTTTACTTGTCCAGCCCAGGGATATCATTTTTATATACATCTTTGCATTATTTACTCTCATAGAGACCTAATGTATTTATCATTTTCTCACCATGTCTGTTACCCTCTGTGTTTTTCTCTCTCTTCTCAGGTGTTCTGTGTCTCAGATCTGAGCTCTATCCCATCAGCCTTTGTACTAACAGTCTCTGAGGCTCCTGGTTTACCCATAACGCATCCTTTTTTCTTTCACTTCTCTATTTCACCAAAACGTCTTCCTAAACCTACAATCTTCCTACAGGCACTTTTTAATTTACCCTTTGAACTTTGACATTACTACACCAACTTAATTCTTCCTTTGAAGGACACTTGCCCCGTTAGTAAATGCATGGAGGTCTCGTATTCGGACTCTTGTCTGAAAAGTTCATATTGTTTGCTTTTGTATATGAAGACTCCTCAAGTCTCTGCTTTTACTGGTGAGACACTTGCTGTAGCCTTGCGGCTTCCATCCCGCTGCAGAAGAGTGCTGACAATGTTTGGTTCCTACGTTACAACAGATACCCCAACCGCCAAAATGGCCTTGAGACCACTCACGAGGATAGTTTTTGGCGTGTTTTTGGAGAAGCTTTGGAGGATTTGGAAACATGCGGCCAGTCTGAACTTTTGAGGGAGATTGAGGTAAATCACTTTCTGAATTTGCTGCTGATCTGACTGTTTTGATCTTGCCATAAATGTTAGACTGTTTCCCCGGATCTGTTAATTGCCCGTAGCATCTCTGTGCTGCCAATGGTGGGAATAAGGGTTTGAGTTTAATCTATGCCAGTGTTTGTGCTAATGGATAACTGTGTCTCATTAGACAGTTGCTTGTGTGGACTTTTTCCCTGAGCCGATGACATCAGGAACTCCACGCTCTTTTTGCAAACTGTTGCTGGCCAACAATCTTCACATGACTGCTGGCAAACCTTCCCTGTCAAATGGCAAACCCTCTGCTTGGAAAGATATTGTCTGCCCAAAACACTTAAAGGCCAAGCAAAAAAGAGCCCCCAAAAGCCCCACTGGGACTGAAGCCTTGGCTTACTTCAAATATAGACAGGCCCAACATACATCTTGCATTCAGCTGTCACTCTGCCGGAAACTGTTTCAGTGAAATAGGTAATTGGAAGCTTTTCAGCCAGACTTCCCCATGGAAAAATCTGAGAAAGGAATTGCTTCCTGCAGAAATAAAGGTGTTTCCTCTCTTCGCAAACCACTTTCTCTTTTCTTTATCCAAAATGCTTTGAAGGTCATGTTATTGTGTCCGGTTATAGGATGAGGAGCCTGGATTTCTAAGCCATGGGATGCAAATAAAGGCCTCCCCCAAGACTGTTGGGCAGGAGGAAGCAAACCTGCCCAGCAGGATGGGGACTCCTGCTGCTCCCCTCCCTGAGTCAGCTCCCGCAACCTGAAAGAAGGAGTGGGACCCCATGAGCTCATTTCACCCTCTGCCTTCTGGGTGCAGAGGACTGGGGAGAGCTTGCTGGGTTGTGCCCTCTGTCATCCCCAGTGGGTCTGTTTTTATGCACAATTGCATATCGCTTAGGCTTCAGAGAAAAAAAAGCAATTTCTGGATAATTGGAGGAGGAAAAGGAAAGTCCTGTTTTGGTCTATATGGTGACAGGGGACTTACTAATTGTTCTTTCCTCCTTGATCCCTAGCAACGGTAAGTGGGGGAGGAAATCTCAATTAAATTTATTGTGCTGAAACATGAAACGGTGTATTTATTATCTTAACTACTTAAGAAAATGCTGACTTAAAAAAACCCCACCAACACACAAAACCCCAAATCCCCAGTGACCACAGACTATAACTTCTTCCCTTGATCACTTATTTCCTGGACTTGAATGTATTTAGAAATGAGTTTTGGCAGTCACTATCAACCTTTCTGAACTGTTCTTGACTGCTGAAGAAAAAGTACCTCTCTGAAATGATGCATAGATGTTTCTCTTCTGCTTAATGGCTGGCATCTAAATGTAAAAGTAGGGATTTTTTTGGACTACTGTGAAATGCCAGGAGAGAGAAAATATCTTTCTGCCTGATCCTTTTCATTTTCTAGGAATCCGTGGTGCAGAGACGTGGGCTATTGATTCATGCTGTTTGAAGGCTTTGGAGCTTTGACAGTTATAGCAATGCTTTTAAAAATGTAAAGAAATTTTACAAAAAGCTGAGCACTTCTAGAGTTTTGGTGTATTTAGCACACTTTTAGAATACTTTTGAAAGTTCTGGAGACAAAAGGAAAGTGCTGTGTTTTCAGCAGAATTCTGGTGGGTTTTACTCCCCTTTTATCAAATCCAAAGTACCACTGATCTGGTCCTCCCTCTCCGTGCGCCCATTCTCCCTGAGGTGTGGTGTGAGATGTGCAATACTCATTGGGGTTTTTGCTGGATCTCAGGTTTCTAAGCCCCAGCTCCTGGCCTCCTGTGATTTTAATGACAGTCATTTATGACAGTTTTTAATTTTTAATTTTTTTTTTTAATTTGACCCTTCGTGCTCTGCATTCAAGAAAAGAACAAGAGTCATACAAGATGACCCAAGATAGCCTGGAAACAGCTTCACACACAGTAGTCGTCCACTCCCACACTACAGTGTATGGGTAGAAAAAAGCTTTTCTAGTACATCTAGTGGAGCATATGACCCTGCTTAGCTTTGAGAGCAGCCAAGACATGGGGTAAAATAACATGGGGCAGCCACAGGCTGGAGGAGTCTGGAATTGCCCTTTCTTCTGCTTGCACTTAACCCAAAGCACTTAGCAAATTGCTTATGATGCTGCAAGGAGTATTTAAATACCTTGAAGCCAGAGAAGGAGTTGAACGCTGTTGGGCACTGGCAGGTTATGGTATTTGCAGCGCGTGAGGGAGGACAGTAGCACAACGTGCACTGACCTTTCTGTTCTCACTGGCTCTCCAGCGCTGGTGTTGGTACAGCATGGCACCGTGTCCTGGGGGGTTTGGAGGCTACCAGAGGTCAGGGAACAAACCTGCCCTGGTTGGCTGTGCTGCTGTTTGTTAATCTGTGTTTTAAGTAGGTGGCAAGTCAACATCCTTCCAGCATGTAGCGGGTATTTAATTTGTCCAAACTTGAGCTGATTAAATCAATTTTTTTGGTGAAGACCTGAAAAGCGCAAAGCTAAAAGCTTTTCTGTATTTTTTCCATCCGTTTTTGGGATAATGTGGGTAGCGGGTAGCATTTTTACACTGCCACCAGAATTCGTTTTATTTGCCTTTGTTCCAGCTTGGAGCAAAGAGTTGGAGGGCCTTGATTAGAGATGTACTCAGATGATATTTCCCCTGTGCACAGGAGCAACTGCTCTTTGACTTGGCACGTTTAGCATTGCAGAATTTTGCTATCTGCTCCCTACCTTTCATTTGCTTTCTTCTACCTTTTGACATTTAATGGGACTGCAGACCCTTGGAGCCTGAACTTTGAAATGACAGTTTTCATTATGCTGTTTAAATGGACTCTGTGACCTGGAGCCAGTTGAGGTTCCACAGACTGGATTCTTGACTCCTTCGTTAGCTTTGATCAATGTAATCTCATTAGTGAAAAGCATTGCCAAATGGAGTAGAATCTACTTAGGGGCATCTTTTAATGGATGCCATCAAGGATGACCAGGCTTAAATACTACTTAATTTCATATTTTTAACTCAGTTTTGCTCAGTGACAGCTCTCATTTACTGACAGATAAAATCCTAATTTCTCTCCTGAATTGGCCTCAGTGAAGTCCAAATTATTGACTTCCCTGGGCCATTGCCAGCACTATGCAATGCTGATGGTGAGCTGCAGCCTGCAGGGGTAGGCTGGAGAGCCAGACGGACACTGGTTCCTCTGGGAGCCCCCTGAGATTTGGATGTTCACCCTTCTTGACTACCAAGAAGGTTCCTGCTCAAGATGAGGCCTGCCTGGCCCTGTTTGTTTAGAAAAGCTCATCAAAATGTAAGGAGATGCTTCACAAATGCTTCCTTTTAGATAAAGCTTCATGTTGGGGTGGGGATCGAGAGCACCCAGCAGGTCAATGATAGACCTGGCAACAAGCTCCTGAGGTCTGGAAATGGCTTTTATAGCTAACTGGAAGAGCTTCTTGGTACTTAATTTTTGATTAATGAGATCAGTGGTGCCCCCCTGTTATTCGTGTCACTTGTGTGCCCCTCCGTTGTTGCTGTGTGATCCATCTCTTCCTGCTGGCTCAGCAGAGTGACTTTGTGCCCTTCCCCAACAGGCATCCATCATGACAGGGAGCGTGCACAACCTGGGCCTGGAGGGCAGCAAGCTGCTCCTGGACTCTGTCAACCCATCGGGACTGAGCCCATTGAGAAAAGCAAACTCCAGCTGTGATGACCGACAGACTGAGGGCAGCAGCTCCCCTGCCAAGAAGAATGAGAGGAACCTGGACATGAAGAAGATCGAGAAGGAGATGCAGGAAATCATGTCCCCTACCCCCCTCGAGTTTCACAAGGTGTGTGTTGCCAAGGGTTGGTCTGGCTGGGGCACTGTGGTACCTTGGTGGTTAAAGCTGCACGCTCCATTCAATAGGCCACTTTTCATATAAAGAATAACTTATAAAACATAAAAATAACTTCTTTTCCTTCCCCTTCCATCCACCTCCAGACTTTCCTGAAGGCGTGCAAATGGTAGGACTTCAATGATGGGATACTTGTTTGAATTCAGTACTCAGCTGAACATAGCCAGTTTAAGCATGATGCAAGGCAATGGTAATTAGAAAAAGTAATTAACTGTAGAAGCTGCTGATGCAGAATGCAAGCAGGGAAGGGAGCTGGAGAGGTTTCAAAAAATTTGATTGCCTTTTTCTTTCCTAGTGTGACTTTAGAATGAGACCTGCAGTTACGATAGCTGTTTGATCTGCTCTTGTCCTTCAGGGCATGGCAAATGTGTCTTTAAATAAAACTCTTTTGTATGTGAAGGAGGAGAACTGTGTAATTAGGCGTGTTATAGGGTGACTCTTCATGCCACTGGAGCATCCGATGATGGCTGTGTCTGGAGATGAGGTTGAGGCCAGGTGGGCTGCTCCTGTGCATCATCCTGGGCACTGTCCTTCCCCAGGACCACACATCCATGAGGGTCACCTGGCTGAGAGCACAGTGATGGAGTTAGAGCCTCACAGTAGAGATTCACTCCCAGTTCATGTGAGACAAAGGGAGATTGTGGTGTTGGGGAATCAGTTGCCCCTGGCTCCCGGTGTTATCCTCTGGCAAGAAACAGTTCCAGCAGCACACTTCTCCTTCAGACGAGGCCAAAATGTGATGTGCTCAAGGGAAGGGTGATGAGGTTACCCATTTCTTGTCCTCAGTACGTCAGCACTTATTGATATGAATTTTCTGAAAAGAACTTGTGGATAATATGGAAACATTTAGATGTTCTTACTGAGTGATGTATTAAAAATGAGCTGTCTTCACATTTGACGCACTACATCGAAAATTCCCTGTGAACATGTTGATTTTTCATGTGCTGGTCTGGCGTACACGGGGGACGCGCAGCGTAATCTGGGCCAGGGAAGGGGGTGCTCCATTAATAACACTTGCTTTGTTGCTTTTTGGGTGCAATACAGCAGCTGTCCGTATTACACTGCTTCTGTTCCCTTCCACATCCAAGGCAGAGGGACCGATGTGCAGTTGGTTACATGCCAGTCACCAAAGCACTTCTCCATGCGATCTACCCGAGATGATGGTGTCTGGTAAATAAGGCTCAATCTGTATTAGCTGCCCAGGAGACCCAGAGCGCAATTGCTGTAGGTCCACACACATTACCCATGTTATTCCTGTCCTGCCGTCCCTGTACATCTCCACCTTTCTCTGCTGAACTGAAACGTGTTTTCTGCTTCTGCCCTTCCAGATGACACTTCACAAAGACCCGGAGAGCGAAGACTTTGGATTCAGTGTGTCGGATGGCCTGTTAGAAAAAGGTGTCTATGTAAATATGGTCCGTCCGGATGGGCCAGCAGATCAGTGTGGCCTCAAGCCATATGACAGAGTGCTTCAGGTAATAAATGCAAAATGCAGTTCTGGAGGCTGGGACGGAGTGAATGAGTGGCTGAGAGGAAGAGAGAAGTGAGACCCATCCATGGCAGCACTAACTTTGATGAAAGGTAATAGTTAGCCAACTAGGTGAGCTCTTAGCCACCGAGCACTCAATGAGACCTGTGTTTTATGAAAAATCACTAGGTAGTACCCCCAGGTGGTACCCCTAGGTTACAACTATTCCAGTACACAGCCTGTCCTGCCACTGGCCTTTTTGAGCTTGGGCAGCTCAAAACAACAAAAAAGCTGTGTTGCTTCCTCTTCTCACCCTCAGTCCTTTTCCTACCATGTGAGAGGATGATTTTTGGATGAACTAGACTGTGTTGATTACTATGAGTTCCTGCAAAGCCCCATGCGGAGTTAAGTAATATTCATGAAGTTCTGTGCATGCCTTTGACAACTAAAAGTTTTCTAGGAAACGCATCCTTCAAGTGAAGTGTTTTTCATGGATATTTTTCTTTGAAAGATACTTGATCTGAAATAGCTGATGCAGAAACAGAATAAAAACTCTGGTCCAAAGCACAGTCTGTAATAAACATGACCTGGGCATACTGGCCTACCAGAGGGACAGTAAGAGCATGGTGAGTTTGGAGAGGAGCTTTATATGGGTGAAAACCAACTATTTTAGCTTTGGGGCAACTCAAACAGCAACTGAGAAAGTGCAACCCCAATGGAGAATTTGCCACCATTTGGAAATGCAGATATTGTGACCATATTTGGAAACACTCAGAAAGATGTTTAGTTTTACTAATTTCTAGGCGGGGGTTTTTAGCAGTAGGATTAGAGCCAATATATTATGTACATCAGGTAACTGGAGAACTGGCAGCGCTGTGAGGAGCCTTGTTTAAGCTTGTTATGGTCTCTAGCCAGTTGGCTGCTATACAATTATTCCTTCTCGCCTTCAAATAAAAGATGGTGCAAGAATGAACAAGAAGCTAATTAGGCTCTGGGCTGCCTTTCTGTTGAATGTTGGATGTGTCGCTTTTCGCGAGTGCCAAGTGCTCTGGGAGGTGTGCCCAAAATCCTAAACAGAGTGGCGTAGAGACTTTCGACACCCTTCTTCCACATGCTGTGCTGCACGGCTTACACCTACGAGAAGACGAAGCGATTGCCATCGCGTTGACATACGGAGTTGTGAATGAGGGATTGCAGACCTGATACAGGCAACTCCCATCAAGACCTACAGAGATGCATTACTGGGGATGCTTCGCAGTGCTGCTGATTATGGGCATGGTGATGTGCCTGAAGGCCAGCAAAACACCTCGTTCCTGCTATAACAGACCCCCTGCCTCTCGGCTGGATGGATTAGCTGGAGCACGGCATTGCACTAGTGGCACTTCTGCACTGGAACTGCCTGGCTGGTGTAGAGCAAAGGCAGAGCAAGCTTCTGGTTTATCTCCACTTGTCCATATGTGGTCTAGAAATTGCCCTTAGTTACTACACTGTAAGGAGCAATATTGGGGTCAACTTTGTGGGCAGCAGCTAGGGCAGAGGGACACTGCTGCCATCACAGAGCCTAACTCCTTGGGCAGGCATTAATGCTGGGAAAGGGTTTTGGATCGAAAAGTTGCATGGACTCATCCAGCCCTCACCCAGAGAAGAAAGCAACGCCTGGCCCCAGGGGTTATGTTTGCTCCAAAGGTGGGTGGGAAATTCCTTTCTCCCTTCCCTGAGTCCCCTCCCTGTGCTGTTTGCCAGCCCCCTCCATCCTGGAGCTGTCGTGGCACCAAGCCCAGGTGCTCTGGTAGCTGTAGGCGAGAGAGCTGGGGTGGTTCTTGCAGGTGACCCAGCCTAGAAACGTGCAGTAAAAGTGTTTTCACTGCTGAATCCTGCAGAGAGAATTTGCCACTGCCTTCTGAGCCCACGTGATATGCATCCAGACTCCTCTGAAATGAAGGATGTAAACGGGGAGAGGAGAATCAGTCTAAAGAGTCTAAATTTATTGCTGGCTGAACTGGAAAATGGTTGGCAGAAGCCTCAGGGTCTGAGCTGTATTTGTTTTCTAGGCGCTGAATACCCTGCATCACAAATTTAAGGCCAGTAAAAGCCAGGATGGCAAAAAAAATAATGGAAAATGGCAACCTTTCTCCTGCAGGCTTGAACTGGAGAACTGTTTTTGAGCCCTGCAGTGTTTGGTACTTGTAATAACACCCTGGACACTGGGGTCAGGGGTTATACCTGATCCAGAGTTTTTCTCCCTTTCCTCTACCAGTTACTGCATCATTTCTGAGCTAAGCAAGGATGTGCTCAGCCTGCAGGGGTGCCCCGGCTCTGCTCTGCTGTGGACCCAGAATCAGGGACCCCCAAGAATTGTGTGTTTTCACAGGTGTGGGTTTAGCACCAACTTTGCCTTTTCTGACTAACAAACATGGTCTTTCTGTTGTTCCTCCCCATGGCATGTCCTAAATTCCATCCCGGCAGGTAAACCGCATCCGAACGAGAGACTTTGACTGCTGTCTGGCTGTTCCCCTGATTTCGGAGGCTGGAGATAAGCTGGACCTGGTGATTAGCAGAAACCCTTTGGCATCGGCTGCCAACGCTCCCCCGGAGGGGAACAGAGAGCTGCCGGCGCAGGTGGCCCACGGCGCCGAGATCAAGGCAAGCGTCCAGACGCTCTGAGCAGCAGGAGCAGAGCAGGTGGTGCCCGGGGCATCTACTGAGCCGTTGTGGTATTTGGGGTGTTTTTCCTGTTTTTTGCACTGGTATTTGTAAACGCTGTGTGTACCATAACCTGCAAGCGGGGAGGTGGGTCTTCAGTGAGCCTGGAGACCACCAAATATTGCTGGGAAGGTGGGAGTTGGATGCACATCTCGGGCCGTGGGCAGCGCCAGTGATGGGACGAGCTGCCGACGGGAGGAAGGAGCATCCACAGCCATCCCCCATGGCAGGGCATCGCCCTGTGCCCCAGCCCTAGGGGGGCATGGGGTTCTGCTTCCAACATCCTCCTCACCCCAAAGGCCTTGGCCATCCTATAAACACACATGGTGCTATTATGTTACTTGGTTGCTCGATTATCGCATACAGCAAGACTGAAGAGCTTTTCCTTTTCTGTTGCGCCCAGCTCCGTCCGTAAAACACCCCTGATCAATCGATTTCCGCAGCCCCTTGCACCAGTGCAGGGCTGTGGAGAGCCCTGTCTAAAAGACATTCTCAAAATGTGCTTGAGAGCAGCTAGACGCAATTCCTCTTCAAAAATTGGTATTTGCAGCTGCCTCCTGCCAGCCCCATCCACGCTCCCGGCCAGGGCTGGCTCGCCCTGTGGTGGGATGAAGCACCTCATCTCACCATCAATGCCCAGGAGCAATGTGGTTGCCTGTGCTGGAGTAGTTACTACAGAGCAGAAGGTCCTACCCAAGGCTAAAGGCCTTGAATACCTGCCCAAATCCCCAGCCACCTTGTCTGTCTGGGCTTTGTGGAGATCTCTTGCTTGCAAACCTGGCCTGTGCCCGCAAGTAAATAGCAGAATAGCCATCCCGGGACTCTCCCTGATGTTTTCAGTTAATAAAGCCTTGTTGTCTCCTGTCAGGCAGTGGCATGAGAAGCCCTTCGTTAGATGGAGGTTGTGTTCCCCGTGTCCCGCTGGGGCTGGGTGGTGTGTGTGCCCATGTGGGTTCGGCTGCTCGCCCCCCGTCCCCCCGCCTTTGCCTGTTGTTGGCCTTTCGGTGGCTTTGCAAGCATGACACCCCGGGGTCCCTCCCCTCCCTCCTGAGAGCCCCCAGCCCCGCGGGGAAGGGGGGTTGTGGTGTTCGCATCGGTCTCCTCATCCGCCTGCCACGTTTCAGGTATTAGCACTTTATGATGATGTCCGTGTCCCGGTGGTGGCACTGAGCCTGGCATAGCTTTCCCAGGGAAGGCACAGCAGAGACAGGAGCTCGCTCAGACACCTCAGCCCCGGCGCCCACCACCCCCGTTCCCCACTCACCCTTTCGGGTCCTCCATCACCCCCGATGGGGCACATAGGGTCCCGGATGGGTGGACAGCTCGTGTTTTGTCGCTTTGCTGAGCCAGGACTTGTCCCCCCACCGTCTGTCCCCGAGCCACTTGGCACCTCTGTCCCTCTGCGATAGCTCAACGTACCAGGGTGTTTCCTCCAGACACGTGCCCGGCCCCATCCAGCTCTTTTGTCGTTGTAGCCATTTTCTCTTTGAGTATGCAATATCCCATACCATTGCTGCCACAACTAGATAACGTGCCATAATTGATACTGTGGAGCATTGACAGTGCAGCCGAAAGTGTTTTTATATGCAATATTCTGAGCAGCGGAAGCTCGCTGGGGCTTCTCAAAGGGTTTTTAATGAAGACTTTTATTAAAGGCTTTAAAGAAAAAATTTAAAAAAAAAAAGGGGAAGAAAAACTTGGTCCTTGTATCCCTTCCTATGCATTTTGAATGATATGAAGATGAAATGCGTTACTTAAATGTGTATTTTTATCCATATATTAGAGTGTATTCCTTGTAAAGTATTTTTATATGCTAATTTTCTTATGTATCTATGAAAGCACAATATTTAAAAGTACAGCATTTCAAAGAATATTTTAGTCCTGTTTTGGACCTATTTGTAAATCTCTGTATTTAAATGGGATTGCAATGACTTTGACTTTTTTTTTTAATTAAATAAAAGCAAATGAAATGCGCTTGCTTTGGTTCGTGTCTCTTTCTGCTGGAGAGTGACAGTGATGTAATACTCTGCTTCCAGCCCTATTTTAAGGATGCCCAGGTAGGAGACACCTCGAAGGAGGTGCACACAAGGGGTTTTGCTGGAGATGGGAGAACTGCTTGTCGGGCTGCCAGTACAGGGCTGGGGTTGTCCCTTGTCACTGTCTGGCAGCAGGAGTTGGGTTGCTTCTATTTCTGTGGACATAGAGGCTCTTTTGCTGAAGCTTTTAGTGATCAGAGCTGGTGATATCCATGGTTATAGCGTTGCTTCCTGCTTCACTTGGCCACGCTGGAAGTCCTCTTGGGTTAAACCTGGGCTACTTCATGACCAAATGCTGATGCAGCAAAGCACATGGTGGCCGTGGCAGGTTTGCAAAGCTGTGGTTAATCCCTGGGGATGGGTTAGGAAACTGCTGGAGGATGATGAGACAGGAGGTGTCCTGAATGGCGCTCAGGACCCTGCAGCTCTAGTCAGGGCTCCTTGGGGAGCTGCACCATGGTAGCCAAATTATCCCACCTCTGAAACCAGACATCCAAAGAGATGGCTGCAACTCCAGAACGTAGTCTTCCTGCTGTGGGGATTTCTTCTCTTTGCTCTTACAAAGAGGTTTGGGGCACCCCTATGCTCCCAGTGTGGGCAGCACAGGCCGGGACGCTCCCCGGATAAGGCCGTAGGGATCTCTGCTCGCTGGCAAGGAAAGGGTGACTGGGTTTTGCAACCCTTCATGGGCAAGTGGGTAATGCAGGAATTTTCGGAGACTGAGCATGGCACGGAAATGCTCCTGGTTAGACCTGGGGAATGATTGCCACGTAAACAAGGCTTATCTGCCATCTCTGGCTGCCCTCCTGGGGTGCAGGCTTCAGAACAGGGCCCTTCACACCTTTGGCACCGGGGACTTGCCAAGGCCTCAGGGAGCCAGCCGAGGGGCTGGGGCCATGGCTGGTGGAACGCGTGCCCATGCAACGTGACCGGTGGGGTTTTGGAGCATGTACCAGGGAAAAGGTTAGCACGGTGCTGCTCCCCTGGTATGCGCTACCGGTGGGCAGCGTGTCCTCCTTCTGGTGTCACCTTGTGTCCTGAGGACCTCAGCTGAGGAAGATGGCTGCAGCCACAGGCAGGTGGTGGCCGCCCAGGGCAGGTACATGAAGCTCCTTGGCATCAGCTGGTGGTGTTTAATGGCTATTTAAATTATTTATTTTATTTTAACCTGAGACACCTGTGCCGGTATCAGGCTGCTGAGTGCAGGCATTGCTGGCTTCACTGGTGGGAGGAGAAATCCCTGCAAAATTCCTCAAATCTCATGCAACAAAATAACCAAGCAAGCCCAAACCTCCCCAAATACAGGCAGCTGTGGGGCTAATCCTGGGGTGCTGGGGCCGCAGCTGTGACCAGAGCCTGGTGCACAAATGCAGAGCAGCTTTACATCTCATGACCTTGTAAGACTTAGCACATGCCCAACTCCACCTGATGAAAAATCAAGCTGGGGAAAACACAGCAGCAGTGAAGTAAGGCTGGGCAAGACTGAACCAACATGGGTTTGGAGCACACTGACCTTCTTCATGGTCAGCCAAAGTCATTGCTGAAGAAAACAAGCAAGCCCAACAAGCCAACCAGCTGGTGATGACCCAGGTATGTTCTAGCTCTTGCTGAGAGGCATCAAGGGCTTTACTGCTGCTCACGCTGCCCTGCCAGCAAGTAGGCTGGCAATGTATAAGAAATTGGGAGGGGACACAGCCGGGTGACATGCAATGGTGTGTGCAGAAATACAGCCGGGGAGGGTAGAGGTGGGCAGGGGTGGCCATTGCTCAGGGACTGGCTGGTCATCATTTGGGTGATAGTGAGAAATTAGTTCCTTTTACATCATTTGTTCTTGTGTTTAGTTTTCTTAGTTTTCTTTTTCTCTCGTGTTTGTTTGTTTGTTTTGGTTTTTTTTGTGGTTGTTTTTTTAATTTCCTCTGGTTTTTTAGTTATTAAACTGTCTGTATCCCAGCCCATAAATTTTTGCTCTCTCCCCATCTCAGTGGGTGAGGGGGTGAGAAAGCAGCTGCGTGGGGCTGAGCTGCAGACCAGGGTGAAACCATGAGAGACATGAAGTCAGACAGTGAGCTGGGCCAAGCAGCTTAGTGAGCTGGGCATATGTATAAATGGAATATTTTATAAGGACAAAAAAAACCCCAACCAACAACCCCAGAATAAATAATAGGATTAAAGGAAGAATGGAGCTACTCAAAGACCAAAAAAAGCACCGGAAAGCATAGCTGGTTTATAAAGGAAAGTTTTATTTTCAGTTATAAGGTGATTACAAACTCATCTAAAAAAGCAAAGATGACTTAAAAATATCCATATACATTTTATTTATCTAAAAAGCAAAACAGAAACTGCAAAATACAAACATTTACCATATACACAAAGGCTAGGGTTTTAGGATTAAATTACACTCCAGGATTTTTTCCAAATACAAATATTTTGAACACACAAAAAATGTTTTAAAATGTTTTAAAAATATTTTTAAGATTTTTTTTTAAAAAAAGTTCAGATGACATTTTTAAGGAGGCCATTGTCGACACCGCCTCCTCGCTGTATGTGCTACTCATCACATTACTGTAGTCACAGTTGATAGGAATTTAAATAATAAAAAAAACCACCACTGTTTTTTTAGCCAAATACATCAAACAAGATGGACCACCTCTTATAACGTGAAGTCCCTGGCAACGTCATCAGGTAACAATCACAACATTACACTGGAGAAAAAAACAACATCCTATTGAACAACGAGCACTTCGGAACAGTACTGGGATGCTGCAATGCTGAGAGACCATCGCTGGCTTCCAGGACAGGAGCAGATGACAAACTAACTCAACTTGCCCCCTCAGGATTTTTTTTTTATTTATTTTTCAGCCTCTCAACATGATTTTGCCACTGTTCTCATTTTTTTTTTCTTTATATATTGAAAAAAATAATCAAATCTTTTTAACATCTCAACTGCAGAAGCAGATTTAGAAAAATATGTAGCATGCTAACATGTACTACGCTACAGGACCAAAGCCTTCCCCACATATGCAGGCACACAAAAGCACACATGCACAGTTCCTTAGCGTAATCAAGACTCGCTTTTAAAACTGTATTTTCCCCCATTATTTATTCCAATTTTTCTAGTTGGGCCATGTTCTCTCTGTGTTGCAAATGTGACTGCGAGCAGCACTGTCCTGCTGGTCACCACAGACCCAAACCCCAGGGAGGAAAACTCCAGAAACTCGCTCCTTTCTAAAAATGCCTTTAATTTGCTTTACCCCTAAAGCTCAGGGCTGTGTAAAGCTTGTGGGGATTCAATTATGACACTGTTACTGATTATTCCAAATTAAGACACAGCAGCGATACAAAAAGGCCGTATCTGTGTTGCCAGTCCAGCAAGGCCAGGACCTTTTCCAGTGACAAGCCCTGTCACTAAAGTTTTCCTCCTTTTGGGGGATGGGAGGTGTGTGCTTAGTTAAGACTTTCAGTCTGTAAAATTTCAAGCCTGCCTCTTTTTGTTATTTTTTTTGTGTCAAATGGTGTCTGATGCTTTTCCTGCTCTTTAGTAAATTGAAATCACCTGTTCACAATGACAATTGGAAAAAATCACACGAAAAATTTACTCTTTCTGTTTATTTTTTACTAGAAACAAACAAATTCACCTTTTTTTTTTTGTTTGTTTGTTTTTTAAGCAGAGAAGCATTGTCCATGTACAGATTTATTTTGGGCAGGCAGAAAAAGCCATGATTCAGTGGAGGATGCAGGACTGGAACGGGCAGTTTTCCAGCTGGGGCTAGTGCTGCTTACGTACAACTCTTTTTTGTTCAAGCTTTCTTGTAAACTCAAATTGACCATTGATACTGATTGACAGAAAATTTTTGTGACTAAAGTATGGAGCTCAGGGGATTTTTTTTTTTTTTTTTTTGCACTATTTCAAAGGGGTTTTGGGGCTTTCAAGTGTTAACTGAATGCTTACTGTCTTAAGCTTATCTTGAACTATAAGAAGTAAATTGAGCTACTGGGGCTGATGGTTCCTGACCTTTGTTCATGCAAATATACAAATACACAAATACACGTCAGGGCTAACCACAAGGCTTTGGATGCTGATTTTGGAGAAAACAAGTCCAAGGCAGCTGCCTGAAGCCTCGCCACACCCAACCTCCCATACCAGGAGCCACGTGGTGCTTACAAGGCGCCAGGAGAGTTTTCAAGTTCAACCTCAAGGCTTCCTTGGAGAGGCCACAGTCCAGGATTTTGTCATAACATTCCCTCTTTAACCACCCACAATTTACGAACAGCCTTCTCACGCCTCATCCTAAACAGCCCCACAATACTTAACACACACGATTCACAGCCGAGGAATAGAAGCAATGTCCTCACAATGTTGTGTGCATGCATATGAGGGTGAAAGATTTCATCTATTAGTCTATTTAAACACAGATCTATTTATTTATTTTTTTTTTTTTTACTGAAAGTGAGCAACTTGCATTGAATCTCCTGGAAATGATGTCAAGGTCATCTTTCTTCCAAGTGTATTTGAGCTGCTTAACTAACTTGTCCACTCCATTCAATACACAGCTTATTAACATTTTATATACATTATGCCTCCATGAGTGATCCTGCAGTGACCACAAGACATGGAAGCTAATAATCAGTTATTCAAAAAACGTTCAAATCCTTCTCCCACAGATGGAGTTTTGACATTGATGCAACAAGTGGGAGCTTTGAACCCAAGTGTGACAAGCACAACCTCACCGAAACTGTAAGTCTCCTTAGCAAATAAAAGCAGACCGGGAGGAGACTTGTAAAAGGCCTATCGAATGGAAATGTCCATGTGTCTTCAGATCTACTTGACTTGTCTAACGCTGAGACAGAGAAGAGGAACCAAGAGTATCTGCAGTTGAGAAAGGAAGATACACAAAGGACTGAGAACAGCTGCAGAAGATGCCATCCTGACGGTGATGGTTGTTGGGGTGGTTTTTTGTCTTACAGCAACTGTAAGGCTGCACCTTTTTTTTTTTCTTTTTTTTTTTTTTTTCTTTTTCCTCCTCTCCCCAAGAACAGCAGCGAAAATCAGTTTTGCTGAGCTGTTTCAGCAGACCATTCCTAACTCCCCTCCGCTCCGGGAGCCGCACTGCTGCTGCAGGGTGACCACCAGCGTTGTTCTAGATGGCAAACGCAGCTGCTAGGCGTTTGGATTTTCATTTACAACACAAGAACAAATCCGTTGTGGACCTACTATCTCACACTTTAAAAAGGACTTTTCTAAGTTTGTGGATCTGTTTGGACCAGACAAAAAGGAAAGCTATGGATGAGAAGGAAAATGAGAACGATAACAACAACAACAATAAAAACCAGTTCTATTTATGAAATCATACTGTTCAAATACCGCAATACAGACTACTGGTAAAGTCCCTTACAATAGATGCCCATTCAGTGAGATCATAACTAGTGACAGGTGAACTGAAAAAGTTTGGAAAATCGAGAAAAACAAGAAACAGGTCAGAGAATCTTGTGGGGTAAATGTTCCCCTTTACATTTCTACGATCTCTTGATTTCAGTTCAGCTGGAACTAAATACTGCTGAAATTCTGCCGGTTTCAAGCGCAGAAGAACCCATGAATACAAAGGTACATGAAATACGAAAAGGTGTGGGTGGGTTTTGTCTCGTTTTATCCTGGTTTTTAAATCAGGGATCTGGTTCTAAAGATCTCATGGCAAAACTGCACTAACTTTTTCCAGGATCCAAACCAGTTCATCTATAACTAGTCATGATATTTTAATATAGAGTTCCTCATTTACATAAAACAGGTAAAATAGGTCACAAGTGTTAAAACAATGAAACTAGGAAAAAAAAATCAGTTGTATTTGCAGTCAGAAATAGGTAGAAAACACAGACTTTTTAAAAAATTATTTTTTAATAAATTTGGCAGAGGATCATATTGAAATGCAAATTTATCACCAAGAAAATTTCAGAAATCTGGTAAAAGTGTTAGGAAAAAATCCCCCAAAACTGTAAAAATGTGAGTGTGCTCATTGGAACTCAAACCCCAGCTAAAACAAGAAGAATTAATTATATATATTTTTTGGAAGGGAGGGAAGGGGGGGAGAAGGGAACTGCTTTCCAGAAACAATAATTTCTTAGCTCTTCGTGAGCCCCAGCCCTCCCTCGCAGTCACGCTGAAGAGCACAGCAGGGCCAGAGGAGTTGACATAGAGAACGCTTCAATGAGGTTGTTGCATATGTGCGAGACATTTTCACTTGGTACATGGAAGCGACTGATTTGAATGGCACAGTTCATATATCGAAATGGGGCTGGGTTCTATTTCTCTAGTAGTTGTACTTTAAAAGGTGTAGTATTAACCCTCTGGTTCTTCACGCAAAGATGCTCTCCACAACGTGGGAGATGGCTAAATACCCATCTGACTTGCTGGAGACATCTCTGATGTAGCCAAACCATTTTTATCCCTAACTAAAGCTTGTCTCAGCTCTATAGCACGAAAGTGACGTGCAAACTATATCTCAAACGCTGTTGTATGACAATGTATACAATAAAAAAAAAATAACCCAAGCATCAGTGTTTCATCTGCACTCACAGAAACCATTAATTTAGACCCCCCCAACCTGCTACTCCCTCTTCACCCAGGCAAATGTGCCTGTTTACTGCAGACACTAATTGTAACTCAAAAACGAGGGTCCAAGCTGAAGCCTGCTAAGAGAGTTATCTTTGATTACATTTCCTTGCCTTTTATGGTTAAAGGCTATTTAAAAAAAAAAAAATAAATTAGCTGTATTCATGTTTATTTTAGGCACATTTGATGACACCCACAGGCTCACAGAGTTCTTCCAGTGACCTTCAGATGGCTATTGCCACTGTCCCAGCAGGTGTCATTAGATGTTTCCCATCTCCAGCTGTGGAAAAGTTTCATTTATAACTCTCATAATAGAGCAACCAGAAAAAGAAAACAAAAGCAATTCTGCAGTGGCTGGTTTTGTTGCTGCAACTCTGCCATCTGATGTAAAAATGTGTACAAATTCAAACTAGAAAGATTTTGAAAGTTATAGATGCAGCCACTTTTTCGTTTTTAAAATTATTTTGGTCCATCTCAGTTTTAAATCACCCCTTTTCTGTTACAGGAAAACCAACAAGCTAATCAACAAGTGTTTGTGCTGCTGTGGCCAGTTAGCCCATGGGACAAGAAAAAAATTAAAATAAAACTACTGTGTAGGAATGTTAAGAATTGGATATGTTCCTTTTTAAATGACAAACTCTGCCCTGACAGCAGAATAAGCAGATATAAACTCTGCTTTCTATTAAGCTTTTCCTCTAAATTCCTTTGGATAGCCTAACTGCAGTATCGTAAGAAGAAAAAACCCTCTCCCTCTAATACAATGCCCAAAAGAAAAGGCTGAGTTTTGCCAGAGAACCTGTTCCCAGCACAACCTGCTCAAGTTTATTTTTTTAAAGGAAAAAAATAAGAAAAAGAAAAGGCTTTTGCCCATGTTTTGAACAGTCTTAATGGAGCAATTCCCCATGGAAACATCCACCCGGCTCACACGAAGTGGAACCCCCATGACTACTCTCCTTGTAGTGGTTTCTTTTACTCCCCAGTCTAACCTGGAACGGTACATGATTCCTTCTGACCAAACACAAAACATCTCAGTGTTACATGTTCCCTTTGGTTTAACTTAAAATTCCAAAAGCCCTGGTTCTTCAGCAGATAAGATTCATAAGCCTCATAAATATGTCTGCCACCCTCTATTTCCCCTAAAAAAAAAATAAAAATTATGGTTTAACCAAATGACGGGCAAGGAGACTGGGGGCCTTAGGTCCACTGCTGCTGGGACAAGGGAAATAATCCTCTTGTCTGTTCCCTCAACAGTAACCACCTCCCTCCTCCCCCCAAATAAATAAATAAAGCAAATCCTGGTTACCGAACTTGGCAAAGCATTTTTGAGATACATGGCTGAAAAGCACCTGTTCGCTGAGTGATATTATTATCGTCATTGCTATTATTATTAACAACTTGTCTGTTGTAATTACTTGTTACACCAGGTGTAGGTGAGTGGTTTTGTTCCTCCTGTCGGGGATGACCTGGTTTGTGTTCACCTTTGGATAGTCAGAGTCCACAAGGGATTCTTTTATTTCTCTGCCCAAAATCTCAGTCCAATAGTCAGCAGGCAAACAAATAAGCAAGCCCACCTCAGAAGCCCCAAGAGCTGTGGGCAGCTGCTGCTTTTCCCCTCTCAGCTCCCTTGCCCCAGGGACAGGCTGCCCCTCCCCATTTGCAGAATTCAAGCTTACACCAGTGCCACCACATTAAAACATGTTTTGCTGGAAAACTCAGGAGCAGGTGCTCAACCTCCCTGCTCATGCACAAACAGTAGGCATTTCACTTAAGTAAAAAAAAAATACCCAAAACCTTAAAAAAAAAAAAAAAAGTTAAAAAAAAAGAAAGAGTGAACCATGCCAAATCCTGCAAACGCCTTCCTAAAATCCTCCTCTCCTCAGTGTGACAGGGTCCCAACGCCGTGCTGGGGAGGGACAGCCACAAGGCTTTCCTCACCCAGCTTCTCTGCCTCCCTCGCAAACTCTCTGCTCCAGCTGCCCGGCTGTATCCTCATTCAGGGGCTGTGCTAAACATAACTGTACCCTTTCCCTAATGTGACCCTGAAGCCTGTCGTTTACCACAATTGAACCAGAGGGTGGAAATACTACACCTTTGAAAATTCTCTTGAAACAGCATCTTTTTTTTTTTTTAATCGTATCTCTCCACAGAGCTCCTTTTGTGTGTTCTGTAGGTCACCCTGCTCCCAACCATACCAGCACCTAAAATTGCTTTCTGAGACTTGAATATATTGCTGGCAAGACAATCAATTCAAGTGGTAAGGTGTATAGTATTTAGAGATAAAGATATATATATTTAAAAAAACCCAATAATAGTAAATTCCTGTAATATGTCTAGTCTGATATGAAAGCTCTCCCTCTACAGAGAGACATCTGCTGTGATTACCTTACAAAATATTAAAAAAAAAACACACACAAAAAATAACTTTCTCTGTGAGAAATAAAAATAAATCCTAGTGCAAATATAAAGCTCTGTAAACCTGGTCCTATGAGAATCTATGGTTAGTAAACGGCAGTTAAAGCAGGTTTATCCTCTCACAGAGAGAGCTCACATCATGGTTTCCACAATGATATGAGTTGGCTTGATCAATCCGCCATTCGAAGTTCCATTGGGGCAGAAGGGGGTGCCACTCTCCGTTTCTTTGGACCATCGATTCACTTCCTTGGGGGCAGCCACCGCTTTTATCCTCTGAAAAAAAAAAAGAAGAAAAGCGAAGGTGAGAAGCCCAAGCGGCCCCTGCGTGGCCACGTGCAGGATGGAGGACGTGGAAACCCGAGGATGGGGACAGCGGCCCGAAGAGACACGTGTGTGCCACCTGGCACTCCAAGGGCACGGGGACCCGGGCTGCGGAGCACCCTGTTCAACTTTTTCTCAGCTGCAGAGCCCGGCCTGACGCAAGCAAGTCAGACATGAGAGGGCATTCACGGCGTTATCCAGCATCCTGCACGCTGGGCTGTCAGCGCTGCAGCTGCTGCTCAAATGACGTGTGTTCTCCCTCCTCATTTAGAAACAACCCTGCCTTTTAGCCCAAGCCGTTCATTGCCAAGTGGCAACTTCTCTCCTACATCTCAGTTCACAAAGGAAGAACTAAATGGCATCTGACCAGTGTTTACTCTCTTTCCTTTTCCTAAAATGGCCTTTGAGGAGTGTTTTGGCTACTTTTAGACTTGTCTCTCAATAGATGGTGACAATGTAGGCAGGAAAATAAACACTCATGAAAATGCCCTGGACACAGCTGAAAAAGACCATTAACACTTGGAGGAAAACAAATGCAAGCGTTTGTGCTCTGGGAAATGTTCTTTTTTTTATTCTATTCTCTCTTTTTTCCTAACCCGAAGTGTCCCACTTTCTCCTCCAAGAATACCCTGGGCTGCATTTAAGACCGTCTCATTAGGCAAAAACAAAACTAAACTGAAACCTTAGAAGATAATTGCTAAGTTTCATGCTTGCCCAGTCTCTAAAAACTTTCCACTGGAAGGAAAACAAATGAGGGGAAGCTATGCTGAAGTGCAAAGGGCAAGAGATTTCATGCAAATCCAAACCCAAGTGAATCTGCACTGTCAAGTCTGAACCTGAACCAAAGTTTTCTAAAGATCAGGGCAATCTGGATCCAGTGTTTTGACTTGATTCACTAGGAATAAACATAATAATATTAAACTGCTAAAAAGCGAAGGCCACTGGCAGGAGGGTTTGACTTTTCTACAGTCCCTCAGAGTGAAGGCCCTGCCCAAGAGCCACACAGTGCAAGTGGGATCTGGATTTCACTGAAATTCAATGAGCTCTTGAACAGCTGGATTTGAGCCAGGTCTCTCTCTATCTTGTTTTCTTGGTTATTTGTAGGATGGTGCTTCCTTGTCCCTGTGGGCTGGAGAAGAGAGCTCTGGCACTCAGAAGCACTCCAGTCCTTGAGCACTTGTCTGCATGTGGAGGCAACAATCTGCCAAGCTGGAAACTTCAAAGTGGGACAGAAGTAAAATCACCTGGTGTTTGTCTGAGGATGGAAGGCTTCATGATTGTTCTGTTTCTACTGCTTGTCCAAAGGACAGGTGATCTTTAACAGCCTTATTTGCATGCACTGCAGAAAAGGCACCCAACTTTGCCCTACCTGGACAAGGTGGCAGTTTTCCAAGCATTGTGCTTATTTTGTATAAAACACAGCAAGTTAAAGCTCCCTTTCTCCTCTAGGCAGACAAAAGGTTTTTCTTACCTCAATAAGCGACCCATCTGACTGTATGATGCGGATGACCATCACCATAGGGATGCAGATCATGGAGGAAAGGGCAAGAACCCAGCCCAGGCCAATCGCCCAGTCTGGGTATGTGTAGACCTTGTTGTAGGTCAGTGGTTTGTACTTGGCCAAAGAAAAGATAAAGCACCCCTGTGGATGAGAAATGAAAACAAAGTGAGGCTCAAATATGCTGAAAGCAGCACAGCTCTGGTTCTACCACTGGCCCTAAGGAAGACAGGCAGTGAAAGGCAGAGCTGATGGATACCATATGTATTTTAAACCAACTGGGGGAATCATTCTTCCATTTAAGACATTGAAAGAGCAGGTAAACTGTTGCTTGACAACAGGGTGTTAAGCAACGGTGCTGAACAGCTGCAGTATGCTGCCTGTTCTTTTACAGGGCTCAAATATTTGCTGTACATTGCAAGGAGCTTACTGGGATGTTCTTCCAATTTTCTTTTCTGATGTTCTTCCTCCTCTCATTCCAGACAATGAAATACTTCAAGCTGAGTGCCTGCCTCAGGATGCTCAAGTCTGGCCTAGCAGTCCTACCACTTAAAGTAGGGACTGCCCTTTGGAGAGGGAATTTTCTGTGTCATGAATGTAACGTTTTGTCAAGTCTAAGAAAAACCCACTTAAATGTAGCTAACTGCACTTTGCGTAGGCGCAGCAGAGAGCTGTCACGTTAACAGCTAACATCTGAAATGGTGTCTTTGAGGGGTATGTTCAAGTCTCCAGCATTTCTTTGCAAATTGGTCTCTGAGTGTAACAGCCGTCACTTGAAGAGAAGCGGTAAGAGGCGGCTCAGAGCTACCAAGTGGAAGACTTGAAAGAGCCCGGGTCAGTACTCACCACGCAAAGAACTGGTGTGATCACAATCCAGCTCCATTTCATCCAGGGACCAGGTCTGTATCCAATCATATCCTCAATGGCATCATAAATATTATCAGCGCCTGTAACAGATAGTGAGCACATTCATCAAAACTGAGCATAGAAAAGCCATGTCAGGACTGTAGGATTACAGCTGCTTTCCTCCCCACCCTCCCCCAAGGCATATTTAAAGGGGTGTCACTTCCCATGGCTGTGAAGTTTAAGACAATTTTCTCCTTGAGAAGCTCAGAAGTTGGGGGATTGTCTCATCCTACACAGCCCTCATTATTTGGATGCAGGAGTGCAACGCTAATCCCTCCTGCCCCCCATCACGCATCCACTCCTCTCCCCACACTATCATTGTACTTGCCAGGGGGAGCACATGGAAAGGACACAACAGCAAAAAGTACACCCTGATTCTACCGAAATTGGACAGATGCAAAATGAAGGCTTTGTTTTGCTTTCTGAAAGAGTTGGAGTATATGAAGAATCAGGGAAAAGGCCAGTCCTAAGGAGCAAACAGCTCTGATCATTCCTCACCTACCATCTCAGCCAGCTACAGAGGCTACTGTCAGACCTTGATACTCAACATTGCCTAAAAATAATGGGACAGAATACACTTTTCTGTCAGCTTTCTCCATGTATTTCCTATTTGGTTGGCTTGCCCCTTGCAGACATTGCAGCTTTGAAAGGAAACTCTCTGAGAGACAAACAGAAATTTTCACGGCTGGCCAAACTTTCAACTCTCATCTCTAAACTTAACACATGTAAATGCTTAATTGTGCCTTTATTAATTAGTACTGGAAAAATACTCATTTTTGTGTGGAAAAACACTGGAGGCTGGCTTCATCCCAGATGCAAATTTGTCTCCAAGAGGTCAGTGCAAATTTATATTAATGGCATGTGTCTGTTGCTGGGAAGAAGATTCTGGAGTGGCTGATGATTAAATGTTTGGCTAGGAAAATTGTCACTGACTCATCAAAAGGTATCAGATCAAAGGATTCTCACTTACCATAAACCCAGGCTACAGCAATACATTCAAAGAATGCAACCCACAAAAGGCATACACCACTAGCTGCATAGTAGTCAAAGAGTTGAAAAACATACATGCCACCCTGTAAAAGAGAGACACAACGGATTAGGATCCAGCAGGAAAAAAAACCACAGAATACTTCAGGCCCAGCCCCAAGTAAAATCTAACGACATACCTTAATGATTGCTGTCTAACAAGAAGAAATATCAAGCAAGTAGCAAAGGTAAATATTTGGCATTACCTTCCCCAGGGAATATGCATGTTTACTACAGGAAGCATTCCAAACAAGACGACGATTAAACAAAATTAAGCCACTTAGTATAATCTACTGAGACACTTAAATCTTTCCTTCTTAGAAGTATTTTAGGATGGGCATTTATAGAAAGAAAAGACGTAAATAAATAATTGGTTGCCTCCTAACATTAACACATCCTAACATTAACACATGGAAGTCAGTTCATCTGGAGGGTCTTCATTTATGGATTTAGTAGAAAGACTTTTAATGAGAATACTACATTGTTAGACTCTTTGCTCTCACTACACTGAACTGTACATATCTGCACGTTTACTTGAAAAACTGAGGTTTTCACCTCTGCTACTTTAATTCCTACAATCGTGTTCTTCCTGTTGTTTTTAAAATCTGGCTTGGATTTTATTTTGGAGATAAATATCACAGCAGTGCAGCCACTGGAACATATTCCCATCTTGTTTACACTAGAATAAATCTAGGGGTATTTAATTGATTCAAATCTATGCAACTAAGATAAAAATCTGTTTCCCTGCATGCACTGGATGGATTCTTAATCTGCCCTGCTGAAGGCTCCCAATGTGTTTCATCATTTAGAGCCAGATGTTAATATTCGTACTCATGTTGATGAGTACCTGGGATCAGATTGAATTTAATGAGATTTCATTTCTCTGTTCCTCTGACTGAAAAGGGGGGAATATATAGCTCCCTTTCAAAATGCTTTCAGATCTTGGGATGAAAGATGCTCTGTAGATCTAAAGAGCAACATCCCTCTGAGTGGCTAATTCCATGCAGTTTCATTCATAGCTAAAATTGGTCTAAAAACTGGTGAAAAAGGAAGCCCATTTCCAGCACCAGTGCTACTTACCTCAGTCACCATAGTTAGTCCCAGAAGATAGCTAAGGAAACATACTATAGCGATGAAGATTTCCCGTCGGTAACCCTTCCTTAGGAAGGATGGGTGCAGATCAACTAATGACGTGATCTGTCCTTCAACTTCAACAAACTAAAGGGGAAAAACAACAACAAAGAAACGTGACTTGAAAATTATCTACCATGTGTTTTATCCAGGCTCATACTTGAACAAAGGCTCCACAGCAAGACCCTAACTGTACTCTGTGGCAAAACGCTGCTCTGAATAAATAAATCAGAAGCCGTTCCTTTGTAACCCCAAGGTTGAAGTTTTCAGGTTGGAACAAGCTTTCAGAACTGCTGTTCATTTCCGAGCAGCCTTACGAACTACCAAAGGGGCTCTGTAAATGCAAGCCGCAAGGATAAAGGAACTTAATTTGATGACAGGAAGGTACTTATGTGGCTTTTATGTTGTAGCTGTTCCAGCTGTTCCACAAGACATATGCTAGAAAAGAGGCAGAGAGAAAACACTCAAAAAAGCCTAAGCTAGGAGAGTACCTTCCAGCCTTTTTTTGATGTGCCAGAAAACCTCACAGGTAATAGTTAGGCTAATTCCACAATTGGATATAATTCTACTCTTGGGTTCACTAGTGAAAATCCAGCCAAGGGAAAGCAGTCTTTGAAGTGAAACAGTGGCACTTCTTGACTGAACTTGTATTTTCTGAACCTGTGAGCAAAGTACCTCTGACTGAGGCTCTGGGGTACTTCTGCAGCAACAATGCAGCTATTCATACAGTCCTCAGGCAAAGATTTGGTGGAATACTTGCACTTGTAATGAAAAAGGAAGATCTGAAGAGATGAGCTAAAAATCTTACTTCTTCTAGCTTCATGGTAACTGTATTTGTACTTATTTGCCATTGGAAAACTACATGTAAGATGTGTAACTTGAGTTAACCAAATAACCCAAACTGGATTTGAATAGAAGTTTAAAGTTAATTGAAAACCAGATGCATTTCACCCATGAAGAAACGTGACTACTGAACTTCCCCCACACAAACCCAAAGAAGGGATCATTCAGCTGACTGCATTTCCAGCCTGGCAAGTTACAAAAGCACCAAGTGCACTGAAGACATGAGGATACCACGGAGAACTAAAGCTGCCTCCATAGAAATGATCTTCACTTTAATCGATACATTATCTTACAACCAATGGTTTATCAGAGGGAGTCTTTGAAATAGCATCATCTCAAGAAAAGCCACCTTTTCCTACCCAGTATCTATATTGCTCTTTCAGTGCCCAGAAACGCCTTGTAACAATTCTACCCTCTTGGACCATAAGCAGAAGCTCCATTTCGGAAATACAGCCCTGTCCCGCAAACACTCCACCAGATTTTGTTGCCTCCTGTTTGACTTATGTAAAACTGGTTTTCATTTTTAAATGCAACCCTTTCCTTTGGGCTGATTTGATCTTAAACTGCTCCGGCATTCCAGAAACCTGCTTGACTGCACTCCAAAAAACCAGAGGGGTGGAGGAGAGAAATTAAGCGCTCCAATTAGTTTTAATCATTCTACGCAGTGAGGAGCTTTTTAAAATTACTAGACAGCTTACAATTTGCATAAGCACAGGGTTGCTGAACCACAGCATTGAGCACTTTTACATTTACTTTGGAACGATTGAAAGTTGCTCACTAGAGTTCAAAGATTAAGCCGTAAAGAGCAATTCAGGGTAAATGGAATATCAAAAATGTAAGAGATTAAGTACACAACAACTAGGTAAAAACCCATTTACAGATCTCTCCTCATACAAGAGAGCATTTAGCCTAAATGAACATTTCATCCTTACCAACTGGGTTTTTATAATCTTAGTGACTTTTCATTTGAGTGCAGAAAGCTGCCCGTTGCCCTGAAAACTGGCAATTTTAAATGTGTAGTTACTGCATAATCCCTGGTCACCCATATTTCCTTGGAAGTGGACTACCTAGAAATGATTTACAGGTTTTTTTGAAGAATTTAGTCCAACGTTCCAATAAGCAACCACGGGGAAAAATAACCTAACTTCTTGGGCTGAACTTTTTGATTTTTTATGCTCACTAATTAATAGCAGCATGTGCTATATAATTAGCACAGCTGGAACCTGAGACGCTCTCTGGCCCGTTTGGAGGTACTGAATATGTGCTGGTGACGTGAAAGTCAGCAGGATCCCACATTGCTCAGCAGCTCTGAGCCTAAGGACACCGAAAAAGGCTGTGGCTTTGTCCTCTGACTGTTCACGAAGCCACGCTGGCTACACTGTACAAAACATTTTGTGCTTTTTGTGCTTCATGATGGCTTTTCTTTTCTTTTTTTGGCACTTAGCGACTATCAATGCCTGTATTCCTAGTAGTTAGTAATTCTTACAAAGTGTTTTAATGATGATGTATGCACACTGCAGGTGATCACAATGGCACAAACTACTCTGTGGAACAGATTGCTGTAGGCTTTTGTGTTTTCAAATGATTAAGCTCTTCTCTAAAGTAGGAAAACTCTGCACCATGAACAAAACAGTGGCATTTTGTGGCCAGACTTGGCCTGATATTTAGGTTAGGGAGTAGTGCAGAGTAGTGCAGTCTTTTGGACTCCATTAAGTCCTGATGATAATGACTTATTGAGCAACATTATACTATGAATTGACAGTCACTGATTCATCAAATGCAGCCCCTGCACTAAAAAGCAACCCAGATGAATTCCTCTTAAGCAGCATTAGAAGTATTCTCTTCTCAACCCATGCCTGTAAAAACAGCTTTTCTCAGCAGCCCTGAGACAGTAAGCCATATATCTCTTACCCATCATACTAACCTGGCTATCCAGTCCAAGCAACAGAAGCATAATAAAAAAAAGGATTGCCCAAAAGGTGGGCAGCGGCATCATGGACACAGCTTTTGGGTAGGCAATGAAGGCCAGGCCTGGACCTAGAGAAAGAGAAAATAGGAAAGGGGGAAGGGAAGGGAAGAAAAATAGTAAGTACCAGCTCTTTAGTAAAGGTAGCCACACTCAAATGCAGGAATGCCTGGTTCCGTTCAGATAAATCCAAACGCGGCTGGAAATACCAGAAGTGAAACAGTTTGGCTCTTTTATCTGAAATCGAAGCACGCATGACTACAGCAGAAACCACAGGCAAACCCCCGAGGCCATTGCTAACAGATCACCAGTTTTAACATCTGTCTCAAACATGCCAATAATGGAGGTGGTCCTACACCTGCCCTGCTCGGACACAGGACAGTACTGGGGCCAGGGGGAAAAGGGGTGACCCAGGAGAATGGCAGAATCCCACTGCTAGCCCACATGGTCACGATGAAGATGAGGATGATGAAACTCTTTTGCATGCAGGGAAGGGACTCTGTTCCAAACATTCCCCAGGATCTTTGCTAATGCAACCACTGCCTCCCTCTCTATGCGACCTCCAAACCCAGCATGGCTTTTCTAGAGCAGGGTTTGCACTCTAGGAGTCTGCTCCTTCACTTCTGCAAACCCTCACTGCTGCACTGACATATCAGGCTACTCCTAGCTGTATCAGCTGTGGTCCCTAAAAAAAAGTGCCTCCTGCTGTTAGAAAATGCTGGTGTGTAAAATGGCTTCCCCATGCTGTCACATCATCTGCCCCTATTGGGCCAGCCTAGGCAGACCTGCCACGGTGACGCTATGACCAACATCAGCCCCAAGTGCAACAGTCTGGGAGCACCAGCGGGGCTGGGACTAAGCGCCCGGCTTCTCTGCTCTGGGAACCTGCGAGGGCTCATCACTAGCTGGGACCTGTCTGTGCCATGGACCAGATGGCATCTCACTCGTACCCACACAGCGAGCACAGTCACAGTGCTCTCGCATGCTGATCTCCAAGGGTGCTCTCACCTGGAGCCAGGTGCTCTTAGCTATGGCTTATGAGAGCTTTTGTGGAGAGAGAAAGAGCCCTCTCCAAGCGGGAGACAGGAACACTGGCAATCCAGCATTTATGGCAGGCTCTCAAAGTGGCTGTAGAAATTTGGTGAAGCTGACAAAAAGTTTAGAGGGCAGATTTAAATTCAGATTAAAACCAGGACTGCCTGGCTCGTCTGCTTGTTTGTTTTAAGGAGCCTTAAAAACTGGCATTTTCCAGGATTTTGAAGTGGACTCAACTCATTTTCAACAGGAAAAAGAATATTTTTAAAACTGCTGCAGTGCAGGGACAGAAATCTTATCTCTGATCTATACAGAAAAATCTCTAACACTGCTCTTCCTACCTCCCACTTTTCCTTTCCAACAAGAAAGATGGAAAAAGAAGGAAGAGAGAGAGGTAAAAAAAAGAAGACTTTTTTTCAAACTAAAGAAAACTTTAAGTCACTGAAAATACTTGAACAGAAATAAATACAAATTAGCCAACAACTGAGCAACTAATTTTATTTAAGTGAAACACAACTAAGATTTTATACGACAGAAGATACCAAAAAAATTGGTGAATGTTTCAAAATTTGAGGGGCCTTTGCTTTTTTTCCCCCTACTTCAGTGGATACAGTAGATCCTCCCTGAGGGAAAACTGCTACCACATGGCATTTGCAGCTAATCTGTGCAATTGATGAGACAGATGTAAAACTGCTCTGCTCAAAACTTGCTGCAATTCTGTATGCTTTGGCCAGTGAAACTGTCCTTGCACTGTGGCACTGTCTAATACCAAGTGCCCTAAGCCCTGTGCTAGCTTTGATTTTCCTTTGAAACTAAGTGTTGAAATATAAAGAGAAAAGTCCACATGAAAGAAAATGTTCTTGGCATCCCCTCGACTGAATATAAATAATCTAAAATGGTATTTAATTTGAAACTCTACTGCTCTGAAGGGTGTTTTGCAAAAGTGAAGCACTTGTGGCTGCTATTAAGAGCTAATTAGGACTGCCACAATCCCAGCCCACTTGCTGGCCGTTTGCCGGCAAAGTGCTGCGGCACGGCTGGAGACCGGCCCCGGGAGCAGAGCACTGCAGAGGCAGAGACCAGGCAGGCATTAGAGAGACCAAGGCACTATAGTCAGGCCTGCTTAATCTGCACTTGTTTGGAATTGAATTTAAAAAGAAAAAAAAAAAAAAGGCAGATCTTGTACTGTTTTAACACTGCTACAAATTGCACGAGCGGTAATGTACTTCCAGCCAGAAACGCAGCGCAGATTAGACAGGCCTCACTATGGCTTTGTTGAGCCTCCACCGCTTTCCTCTCTCTCCCTTTAAAAGTATTTCTGAAAAAAAATCAAGTGCTATTCATTAGAAGTCTCCTTTCACTGGGAAGTCAAAAGGCTCTAACGTAACTGTTGTCTAAGTCTAAGCCAGTGAAGGCCAACAGCAGAGACCAGTGCTTTAAGCAGGAGCCACCTCTCGCTGACAAGGGTGTCCCAGGAACATTGCCCCAAGGCTGAATTTGGCACAGGTGAAAAATGTGGCCGTGAGATTCCGCTGTCAGCAAATTTGTTGATGTTCCCCTGGCTTGCAGGAGGGCAAACAAGGAAACAAATGGTGTCATGCATAGGGCAGGAGAGATTTAACTCGCTGGGCAGAGACGTGGGGAGCAGCAGGTCTTGGCCCCGTGGACAATGTCCTCTCCTGGTGCTAGGGCCAAGCGGTAGTGTCTCGCTCACCTTTTTCCTGACCCAGGGGAGCGGTTCTGACCTTGCGTCATAAGAAACCAAAAAAGGCAAGGCCAAAAAAAGAGGCTGTAGTGCCTGCTGAATGCCTCTGTGCTGAGAAGTCAGCAGCGAGGCAGCAGCGGCAGTGAGAGCCTCCCCCACAGCCCTGGGCAGGCCCTGGGATGCTCGTCCCTGGGGGACCAAGTGGTCTCCAGTGGCTTTGCACTTGATCTCTGCTGAGAAGGGCAGTGAGGAAAATCATGGAAGGTGGTTTGGACAATTTTGGTAATGTCTGCTGTCATGTAAAAATGTCCCTTAGGATTTAGCTGAAGACCAGCCAGTGATGATGGGCAACCGACTGAACAGTGAGATGGTTGCAATCTCTGGCCATTGGGGCCGAATTAAATAAGGTAGAAAACCTGAGGGAATCAACAACAAAATATGCAAGAAACCGAAAGCCAAGTTCAGAAGCTAATCAATGCCCTCATTGTCCCTATAATAAGCTATAAAGTCCTTCCTTAAAAAAATGCTTTTTGAGCTGTTGATGAAAAACTGCTATGTAAACACTAAGTCTGTAAGTTAATTTGTGTTTAAACATCACTCTAACAACCCAGTGTTACTATAAAGTTATTTAATTCTAAAGATGTGAAGCGACAGCAATATAACTGCCTATTTATCAAAGATTTAATAACAAAAATTAGAATAAATATTGACCAGATAAAAACTTAATGTGAAAATACTTAAAAATGCTACTCTTGGAATTGATCCACCTACATAATAAAAAAAATGGGGCTATTTATGATTCATTCAATAGGATTAGTCCCTTGCTTCCTGTTTTCAAACAAAGCAATCCATCTCTGATCAAAATAAGCATTATGGCCAAGACTGTTAACTAATTGCACTTGCGAGAGGTATGCCAATTGCAGCCACCCACGAATCCAGCGGTGCCACCAATGTCATTAGTTTTTCATTAGCCCTTGTGAAGTGAGATATTTTTCTTAAAGACTTAACTCCCAGAGCCATGTGATTAGAAGATATATTGACTTTTTCTTTTTAATGGCATGTTTGCAGAGGAAAGCTTTCAAATACTATGCAGATGAATTAAACTTGGCCAAAAAAATCAGAAAGAAATGCCAAAAGTGCACTCAGGTGCCATTGTTACTACTTGAATCTGATTAGCTTTTAGCATCATGGCTGTCAAGACCTGACTCATTATTTTTGAACGGCAATTCCTATCTAATCTGTCTCTTCTGTGTGAAAACACAGGGTTACACCTGCCCTCATAGACAAGACACACACAGAGGAAGAATGTTGTATCTGTTTTGCCTGAGATACATTGATATGCTATGAGGATTTATCCTTCTTAAGCTGCAAGTGCGTAGCTGAACGTTAATGGGAAGAACACTTCTGGAGTAAGGGAGGAACCTAAGTGTACATCCAGTTTCAAAATGGACTTCTCACAGCTCTGTCAATTTCCCCCTGAAGCTACAGGGGACAAATGCAGGACTGTAACAACTAGAGCTCCTGTGGATAAATGGTCCACAGAACCCAGGAGATGGAGTTTTCCAACTTCTCTTCCCTTTCAGTGAGACCCAGGAATATATGCACCTATACCCCTCCAAAAGGCCAAGGTAACATTCCCACTGCAGCGCTACGAGCAAGCCAAACTAAACTATGAAAATTACATAAATACTGGCTATTTACATTTGAATGAAAATAAAGGTAATCTGAAAAGAAAGATGGAATAAATTCTTGAATCAATGACATTCTGGACCCTAGACAATGGTGTGGTTATCTTAACTCTAATCTCAACTCAAATGGATTAGCACGCTCTAGGAAATGTGTTCGCTGCCCTGTTAATCAAGACAGAGTAAACAATGCAACCCCAGCTAACCCTCGCTGATCTAGATGAAAGCCCAAATCAACAATACGCTTATTTTTTTTGAGATTATGGGAAATCTTGTTCTGTTTTTATCGCTTAATGTTAGCTGATTGAGTCTGTAGAACTTTGCTCACACGCTAGGCGGCAGTGCCCACCACCACTGCCACCAATACCATCGTACCTGACTCTGCCACATCAGCAATGTTCACCCCTTGCTCTTGTGCCATGAAGCCCAGGACGGAAAAAATTGCGAAGCCAGACACAAAACTGGTACCACTGTTCAGGCATCCCAGCAGCAAACAGTCCCTAAGTCACACATATGTCATGGAGCAAGTTAATTAAAAAAAAATTAACCCATTGTCCCTACTTTATTTACATCATTTAGCTAAAACACTAAACCCCCTTGGATGGAAACTTGCCTATAGCAGTTGTATTTGTACTTGTTGTAGCTCCCCAGGGAAGTCATTGCTCCTAAGCAGATTGCATATGAGAAGAAGATTTGTGTCCCTGCATCTATCCAGACCTAAAGGGAAAGACAGAAAGACTGTTATTACCCGCATCATTGCACTGCAACACTCAACGCAAACACACAGTTCAAAATATGCAAAATCAACAAAACAATTGCATCCATTGAGGGTGATAGCTAAAGGATCGGGGAGAGAGGGAAAGAGAACATCACATTTGCAACTTTGGCTTTTATAGAGAAAAGAAAATTGTTAGCGTCAGAGCCCACAAGAACATCATCTCTACAACAGTTCCTGTATCCCCTCCCCAGAGATGTTCAGTATTTCTAGTTTCTTAGTCATTCAGCTGATCCTTCCTGTTGGCGCAACAATAAACGTGTTTCAGTGCAATAGGAAATGCAGAAGTATTTATAACATTGCTCATTTCTGTCGTAACTCATTTCAGTTAGAATCAGCTGACAAAGTCACTAAACTGAGGATGTGAAAAGCTTGAGAAACAGGTTTGTGTATTTGGTTTGTTTATTTTTCTAGCTTTCTGGTTGTTTTTATAACTGTTCAAATGCAAGATAAAAAGCCATAGGGGTGGGGGGGGAAACATGAAAAATACAATGCATTTTATAAGATACGTATCTGATCTTGGTCTCATGATTCTTTCTCCTGATTACATTTAAAAAAATACACAGACTGAAATAACAGTACACTATCAGCTTCTTGGTTAGTAAATACGCAGTAACCTATCAAAATGCATCCACTGAAACCCATCTGTTTGCTTTCTGCTAATGCAAGTCTGCTAACCACCAAGGAGTCTGAGTAAGTGAGAATTTAGACTGTAGACCATTACCTCCTCCCTCCCTCCGTTGCTTCCCAGCACCTTGCTGACTGGTGTCTCCTTGGAGATGATGCATTTGCTAGACCATGGGAGGGGGCCTGCCAGCTCGCATGAATCTCTTCTACATTATCGGCTGATGCTCTGAGCTTAGGGCTAATAGTAGATCATAAAAATGATAGAGTCCCATAAAAGACGATTCATTCATAAAATATAATGTCTCCTATAAAGAGGGTGTCTTGTATAAAGAGGGCAAGACTAGAGAATGAACCAAATTTCTGCAATGTTTCTTTCAATTATTACTTTTCCTACCTCCGTTACGTAGCTACTGTTGGAGTTTTATTTAAACTACCTGTGCATAGGAAACAAATAGCAAAGACATTATTCCCTCTCACTGTGACCATCACTTCGTTATTTTCAAAGATCCCTTGTTTTCTTTTTTCTTTTGGGGGGGGGCATTGCATTTTTTTTGCATTTCTGTCTAATCACAGCCTATACAGAAAAGGTAAGCCCAGCTCCCACTAGCCAGGGCTAAGCAAACAGTAGTTCCTGTGCCTCAGAAAGCATTTTTCTCCACCTTTATATGGCTTTTCACTCTTCAATTATTTCATTCTATTATATCATTCACTTCTTTCCCAATCTCCTCCTACTGAGCAGTGGGAGCTAAGTGACACTGGTACTCACAGTTGTCGCTTGTTGTTCCATCTGTGAAGCTCACGTGTCTCTCCTTTGAAACTAAAGACTATCCTCATTAAAAAAATGCATCTCCCTTACCTTACCAACAAGAAAGCTGAGATTGTATAACGGGACAGAGTCTACAGCCTCAGAGTCCTTTGACACAAAAAAAAATACACACGCATACACACACATACATACACATGGAAAGATGCATTAACACATATAACAGTGACCTTCTCAAGCAGATCTCTGGAAAATATAACCCAGCATTAATGTTCATGCTATATTCGGACCTCTAAAGACCATGGAAAAGAACCCTATTGCCATTACATCACCACCATCACCCTCCACCATCCCCCTTTGTGTAGGAAATCGTCCCATTCCCCACTCCTGGTTCTGTACCTGTGGGTCAGCTAACCGTGAGATATCAGGATAAAGATAAAACTTGATGCCTTCTGCAGCTCCAGGAAGGGTCACACCACGGATGAGTAGAACAAGGAGCATGATGAACGGGAATGTGGCAGTGATATACACTACCTGGCAACAACAACAAAAAAAAGAAGTATGTTTAGTGTGTGACAGTAAATGGCCCCTCCAGAATCAGGAGACACCCAACGATGGGAATTCTAAACCCCTTCATACCTAAAAAGGACCCAACCTGAGTTTCTGTGTCTACTTTTAGTTTAATGATCTTTACCATCTTATTGCTTTAGGCCTGAGGCAACGCATGTTCATTAATCCCTCCAGAGCCCCCCGGGGTGGTAACGTCACTCAGGCAGAGAATACAGGACTTTATACAGCTCATGACTTGGGTTAGAAATTCTCCCTTTGCCCTGTTTTTCCTCTTCACGTGGCAAGTGCACCTCTGCCAGGGAAGCTGAAGAGATTTCCTCACTGAGGGTGCCTGAAGCATTACCTCATTCTTTATTTGAACTTAAAAACTGCAAACTGTTTTGCAAGCTCTGCTGCTATCTTGAATTTTGCTGTGCTGCCTCACTACTGCTCCTACAGGCAATTTTACGAGGCACTTCTTTCAGTGATAAAGATAATTTGGTCCGTGCTCCTGTGTCTCCCTTCCCATCGCCTTGAACGCATGAAGCCCTTCAGGTTGGCATCAGACTCAACAGTGGTAATTTCCAGTCCCATAACTTCATTCTTGCCCTTGCTGCCTATTCAGCAACATCATTATTGGAAACTAAGGCTCTATTCATCCAGTTTGAGAATATGTCTTCATTATCTTTAACCTCTATTCCCACTCTTTTTGAATAACAGCCTACTTCTTCTCTTCTTGTTATCTTCTCATTCATTTGATGAAAGAACCCTTTGCTTTAATCTCCAGTGCGAGGGTTAATTGAGCTTGCATTTGGATAGTTCTATCTTTAGACACACACTTTTTGACCTCTAACATCTTGTTTTCTTTGCTCATCAGTGCTTTCTCTCATTTTTTATATAACTGCTGTGTTACAGTCAAGAATCACTACTGTCCAAGAAAGGGCGTTTTTCATGGAGTCAGATAATCCCCATAGGTAATTAGAGTTTGCTGTCATGAGTTAAAATGTATTTTTGTTTTCCAGAATTTGTTTAACTACAGTAGACCTCACGGGATGCACCATTTTTCTTCTTAAGTGTGTCCTCTGAGAATAACGAGGAGAACTCAAAGCCTGCATTGCCATAATAATTCACAGAGCCAGACTGATTGCAGAAAGTGAAAGGAAGTCTTTTCACACACATCCCTAATGCTCTCCATGAATTTTCTGTAAATTTTCCACTGACAAATACTACATATTGCACATTAGCCCAGTTTCACCCAAACCAAAAGGGAGACTTTCTAATGTTTTTTAGTGTAAGACAGACCTATGAAAAAATCAAAGTTTTCTTACAAAAAAATATATGGCTTGACATATTTGCAGGAACTGCGTAAACGACACTCAGAAAGTGGCCTTTGCACTGCAGGTAAAGACTCTCTCATAATGCTGGAGGAATTTTTAAGATCAAGTATATTATCCAAAGCATAAGCACAACTATTATTTTTCCTCATGATTGCATGTTTATTTGTCCAATACGCTACTATGAGATTTAAAAATTATGCCTTTTTTTTTTTTTTCTGCTCTCCAAAGAGCCATTAACACGCCGGAAAGCAGGGAAGTGCTATAAACAACCATCTACTAAAGTAAACTAGACTTCTCAAATAATTCAAGTCCTCCATTAGAGTTTACAGTTTACTTTTGTTTGACCCCAAAGTTAATGGAGTCAACCGGAGACTTTCCAATGGTTTTGTTGGGCTTTGGCTCCACACCCGCACGAGCTCAGACGCTGTGGAGAGGAGGCAGCAAATTCCTACCAACCGCCTTGTTTTAGAAATGAGAATATTTTGCTGCATTTTCAGAAAAAACAGATTTTTAGGTAACTGATTGTAACAGAGCTGTTTTCAACCTGTTGCCTTCACAGGGGCTTGAAACAGTGTACCACAGGGAGCCTGGAAAAAATCTCTCAGCGCTACCATAACTTTTACGGAGCAGACACCAGGCTCACTACAGGTATTGCAGAAAAGTGGCCTTCCACTCGGCTACTGGGGGAGATTTATTGCATTCACCTTTACTATAAAACTTACACAATCACCTTATCGGGTCACATCAATCAGAGGGAACAGAGAAGCAAACATTTTTGTCAATGTATGCTTTAAAGGTGTGGAAGCTGTTCTTTGGGACAAAGCTGGCAGGAATCCAGGGTAAGGCACCAGCATGATTTTAATGAGGCTCCATGATAAACATCACAGAAAGCAAGACAGAAACGACAGTAAAGCAAGGAGTTTAGTCAACAGTGGAACTAATGAGGTCTGATTTCCTACGGAGTTTTGTCTCCCGGTTGATTCTGCAGCATTTAACAAGGTAAAATTGCTAAATGATGCTTTTTCTGCAGTTGAGTCACTTGCAATTGCTCACTCCTCCTGACTTCTCTGGAGGCTGATAAAAGGTACATTCATTGGGGCCCTTCTCTCAGGTGGGACAATAATGGGGTCGCTCCCTTCCACCAAGCTGACAAGAAATGTGTGGGAACATAGTATCTCGACACCTCTCTTCCTCTGTGAGATTTGTCTGAAACGCTGCCTCAACCAACAGGTTTGAAAGCTGAGCCCCACACAATATGCAATGGCTTCAAAAGCCTTTTGTCATTAAAAACACTACTGTATGCAAAGGGCAACAACATCATGCTTCATGTTAAGTGATTGGCTGAGATTTGTTGTAATTTGTTTCTTGCACTAGAGTAGGATGAGGTTCAGGAATGATTTAACTGTTATCCTTTAGAGAAAAACATGATTCTGAAGAGCACATGGTGCGACTGAAAACACAAACTGTCTAGGATCTCTGTTAAGGAGAGTGTTTCTAAACGAGCACCTAAGTTTAGTCTCCTACGTCTGCACAGAGCTCTTCTGTAAGTGAGTGGCATTTCAAAAATGCTATGCATCCAGCAGTTTCCACTGACTTAAAACATCCCTACCACAGCTATGTTAACATCTACCCGCTGCACTGAGAGTGAACTTGGCCGGTCTGAGAGCATGGACAGGGAGCACAGAGCACCACACACTGCAAGTCTAAGACCTTCCATGCTCATGACATGCATCACTGGGACACTCATCTTCAGAGAGGCAAAGTGGTACTCGAACCATGCTTGGATCTGCTTCTTGATGCCATTCCAGTAATGGCTACTTGATTCATACACATTTTGGGCGCTGGCAATGACTTTTCAAAGTCAGCTGAATCCAAGTCCCTCATTTATTCAGTACAAAAATATGTATTTTTCAAGGAAATAGTATCTTTAAGAACAGCATTACTTAGTATTCCTAAAATTTGTTAACTGCAATCATTATAAAAAGGGTAAAAGAGTACTTACTTTCCCAGTGGATTTGACTCCTTTCCAAATGCAGAAGAAACATATCACCCAGACAAGGAGAAGACACAGTGCTAGATCCCACTTGATAATACCAATATCTTCAATTCCCGATGACAAGCTCAGTACATTCCGCCTGAATATTTGAAAGGAAAAAAACAAGAGAGAGATGCAGGAGCTCAGTTGATGCAGTGTCTGGTTGTGATGTCTGAGAGCACGGGATGGTGTGCAGGGCAGCAGACACATGGGCAGATCCCTGCCCTTGGAACGCTGCTGGCTAAATCAGCACGGCTTCTGTGAGCAAAGCATGCAATATATTGTACAGCATTTCATTTTAAGCTCTTTTTAGCAGTCTGTGACCATGTCTGTATGAGATAAGAAAGTATGCTCAAAGCACTGTGGCTTTCCCATTTGCTCCCTTGAAGATGCAAGACCAGCTCACCCTGCCACTGCCACAAACCCTGGCTTTGAAGCCACGAGGCAGCACTGCCCATGATGTCCATCATGGACACTTGCAACTGGCCTGCATCTGCATGTTCCACCTCCTTTTCAGTTCATAAGCAAGACTGCCGTGAGGAGGAAAGGGGAAAATGCAGGGGACCATCACACTGTGTGGCTTTGCAGGGCTGAGGCTGGAGCCATGATCTGTTATGCCCCCCAGCCCCAAACACTGGGTCGGTGCACTGCCCTCTGCCCTCAGCACCACCCCACCAGAGTCACCTTTAGCTAATGCCAGGTAGTTGGTAAACTTTATTCTGTCACTTCAGTCAAATAAAAAGAAATTACTAAGCTATGTCTTAAGGGAGCAACACCCGAGTATCAAAATACTCTGTTCCTGAGGGGAAAAATTCATTAAGGTTTCTCTCTTTTGGTAATTGCCATGGGTCATTGTTAAACACTGGTTTAAAACCTTTTTTTTTTTTTTTACTTCCATGCAGCATACGCTGACCTCACACATTGGACAGACCTTGTCATACCTGATACTTAAGTCATTTGTCAAATGTGTACGAAAGAACAAACTGTTTCTTACTGTTCACTTGGCTAAAACTCCTCTGCAAATGAACCCAGTAAAACCTGAAGACTTTCTGCAAGTTTTCTTAAGTCAAGGAGAATTTTGACCTCAGTCATAGAAGAAATGCCTTGCCCTGAGATCAGAGAAACGAACTAGCTACCTAACAAATTGTTAATTAAATTTTATTTTCAGACAGCTATAAAAATCAGTGACTTTCCTTCACCTAAGTCATGCAGAGCCAAGACCACAGCAGTCTGGGCTGTGGTACCAGTGTCAGGCCCACAAGCATGGCGGGGTCAGCTTTGCGTGTGGATCCAGTACAAGACAAACCACTGTGGTTTGTTTTTCCCCTGAATTAATTAAACTTTTTTTTTTTTTTTTTTTCTTTTACCATGAAAATAATAGCGAATGAAGTCACTGATGGAAAATCTGCAATTCGTTTTTGGAAAAAAAACCCTGGCTTGACCAGTTTAATAGGACTCAAACCCTCACCCATCTGTTTTTGTGTCTCTCTTTGCCAAATTCACTCAGATTACCTGTGTGAATGTGTTCTCACACCAAATGCTTTATTCTCTCTGAACGTGTGTATATTGTTATGGAAAAGGACTAATGGCACCAGGCCGGGCAAGCCTGCCCTAATAAGCAGAGCTATTCAACAGTTACAAGAACCCCCTTGGTAATGAATATTTGGCATAAAGTTGCAGTCCTGGTTCACCTGAGCCTAAAGAAACCAAGAAAAACCTGCTGTGCGTATACAAAAGAAAAAAAATACTTATAAGATGACAAACTTCACCTGCAACTTTCTACAGCTTTTTTAAAAATAAATGGCAATTTTCCAATCTATGGGGCAGTTCATATTAAAAAGGTAGCCTATAGAGCTAGCTCTCAGGAAGCCATGAATAATTAACTGCAAATGCATTTTAGAATAGCGAGCTCTATTAAATGCATTCGGCTAAGTCTTCTTTGCTTTTTATTAGGGAACTAAAAGCAAATGGTCATCTCACCTCAAATTTGCCCCAGCAACCCTTTCAAGCTTTTTTGGAGGGAACCCAGTGGGTTACTGAGAGGCAGATATGTTACTCTTCTATGGTGAGGCAGCAAGTGCCATAAGTGATGTGCTGGCTTTCTCTGTCCTGGATGAAGACTGACTACCTCAAGGAATCCATTCAGAACTACTAGGAGAGCCTCAGCATTAAAATTGCTTCATGCAATCTAACCCAACATATTTTTGCAGCTGAAGCACTTAACGTGGATTTGTGATATCCTGAAAATTCAAGTTCAGGAAGGAGCAGGAGCCGGGCTATGCTGATAGCTCTTCAATCTTGTTACACAACCCACTCCTGCTTAGATTCAGCCAAGCCCACTCAACTTCACGCCATTTATGCATGAAGGTGCTACTAATGCTAATTTATAGTCTTGATGCTGTCACTAACTGCCACTCATATATAATCAATGGGACAACAGGCTGGGGCTGAGTCTGTCGTAAACATGAGTTCTTGAACCTTGTTCATACACTAGTATGTTCTAGTGATGTGTAATATAGAAATGTAATAGGAGCTGCAACTGGCTTTAGAACACAAACAAAAATAAAATGAGAAGAGTTATGCAACCCTTGAAGGATATTCCAGCTTGTTAATCAACTGAATGCAGACAGGACCTTTCGTACCAGGAAAGGCGAAGCACGCTTTCATGTTGGATGGACAAGAATAACTAACACTGAAGCAGTTGTACCAGAAGACCATTACGAAGAGAATATGAAACAAATTTAAAACTCTCAAGTTTGCCCCCAAAGGCGGAGACAGCTGCCCTAGATTTTGTTTAGTTTTTGTGTTGCTCCCTTTGGGATTACATGCCATTAGCATGTGATGGACTTTCTTGGGATTTGGACAAATAAAGTCTGCTGATTACCAAATATTTATAAACACTTGGCCAGCACCAGACAATCAGAGGTTTTGTTCAACCATAATTACCCTGTAGCACTTATCCCTTATGTATTAATACGTGTGTAAGCCTTTAAGTTTTTGGACTTCAAAATAAAATCTTCAGAAATAAGACCTGAAGCATGTGATACCAAGAGGTAAGTCTCCTGATACAAAGCCAGATTTGCTTAACCCCCTTTTATTGCTGCTCAAGCAAGCATGTGATTTGCACAGAACATTAATTCAAATGAACTGAAATGTCAGGCTGTACTATATGTCCAGCCAGGCTGAGAAGGACACACGTTATTCAATGCAAAGAGGTTAATACATCAATGTGGTCAATTATATCTGGGCAGCGTTACTTTTACAAAGCAACACTGATGAGGACACTACATGAATGTCCCACAATAAAAATGGCATTGGGTTTCAGAAACCAAACACTCACAAGCCCTTGAATTAAATCAGAATTAATTGTACCACAAAGCAGATGGATATCTTCAGTTAAAGACTATTTATTGACCTGTCCTTTCAATGTGGGTAGCTGGCTGCCCGGCAGCTGGTGTTGTCTATGATGACAAAGTACCTGAAAGTTCTTGAAATTATTTCAATTTCAGAACTATAAAGAATAGTAGCATGGCTGGGGAAAAACTGGAGATCCTAAATGCTTGCACCAAGTAAAAGCTAAGCTACTTTAATTACAACAGTGCTGTGCTGAGTGATCTCTGTCCTTACTTTAAGACACCAATAGTTGTTTATGCAGAGAGAACAGCTATTTTTAATACTTCTGTAAGTGCCATGAGTCCCGAAGGCAGCTTGGTCTGTTAAGGGCAGTTCGCTCATGATGAAACAGTGAGCAATGGACAGTATGTCTGTTTTAGTAGGACCACAGAGCCAAACTCCTCCCTAGTGTGACTCCAGGGAAGAGTTCAGTTCACGACGTTTAAAACTGTTATTTGAGGACAGAAGTTAAAGTGGCTGCAAAATGCAAGGAAAGTAGCCTCTGCGAGTGCTAACAGCTGAGCAACCTTTGCTCTGGCTGTGCTACAGTGAGGGCAAGCTGGAGGGAAGGGGAAAGCACTGTGAGGATTAAGGATTTGCCCTCCGGCCTCAGGCAACTCCAGCCTGACTACATCTCTTACTACTCCTTTGTCTACATGAGGGTTTGGCTCAGCTTGCAGAGGAGTCTTGAGGACAGAAACTTGTTTTCTTTTAGAGAAAAAACTAAAAGCTTCACCCCTAACGTGCTCCCATGGGGACATTGTTCCTCCAGTCCATGGACAGACTGACCTGCCATAAGGCCCTTCACCATGTACCTGCTGTGTCGTTACTCACAGAAAGCTCTGGTGTCCCCTGAGGTTCTGGATCCTTCACTTTTCCTTTTACAACCTGTTTTCCAACTCCCAGCCCTATTTCTTTCTGCTACAGTATCGTCAGTCTCCTGAAGTGGACATGCCACCTGGGGCTCCAGTTAAGACAACCTGCCATATAAATCTGTGCAATTACAGGAGTGGGAGCTTCTGGAGCAGCAGGACAACCCCACGGCCACATCAGGAGGCTGCTAAGCCTATGGCTGCTCCCAAGTACAAGAGGACCTGTGAGCAAAATTACTGCACAAAATTGAAGATGAGCACAGTGCTTTTGAAGTCCTGGGAGAGTAACTCTATTTCAGGGGCAGCACTGTGGACAAGGGAGGCCTTGAAGAGACCTTTGAACATCCTACCAGCCCAGCATTCATTTGGATTCAAGGCCCTCAGTTCCAAAGTCATTGTGGGAGAGTCCAAAGCAGTGACAGTTGCTTCCTCTTCAACTGCAACCTGCCTCTAAGTTTCCCTAAAATATTCAAAAGTACCATTTAACAAATCTTTTCCAACTCCCTCCATATTTAGAAGGTACAAAATCACCTGGGAAAGCATCTGTTGCTCAGCATGGAAACACAAGGCTTGTGGCATGGTGAAAACAACTGCCCTTATAGCCTGCACCATCCCTCACACCAGTACCTCTTGACAAACTGCTCATCCAAGATCCAATTTGCCCTTTGGATTTTAGTTCTTGTGTTACAAATTTCAGCACAGTTCATAAGAACATTTTTTTCAAAACCTAACGTATGCCAAGTATCTTCGGTATGAACATCATTCCTGCTGGGCTGACGCTTCTTTTTAAAAATAGAGAAGTAGGTACAAGTTGATCAGGGACAAAACTGGACTTTAAACAGGCTGAAAAAGCCAAGCTGGGTCACAAAATAATTCTACTCTTACGTGATCATCTGAGCAAGGCAAGAAAAAAAATTCTTCCTAAGCTATTTGTAGATCCTTTGGATTTAAGTTTCCCTACAGGTGTCTTCCTCTGCTGCTATGTTTTGACGCCTATATAAACACATTTGAGGTCATGCCCGTTCAGAAATCAGGTTATGCAATATAATGTAAAACTTGAAAAATGAGAGAAATGAGAATAAGCAGCTTAGCCTTGATGAAATCCAGGCATCTGGCAAAACAGAGTCTCCGCAGAGACCACAGAGAAAAATGATGTAACAAATATGACCTGAGAAACCTACAGTATGGGACAATGTTCCCCACCTCTGTCAGTTTTATTGCTGAGGTCAATGCCTTGCTTCGCTGTCAGACTGATAAGAGATGTGTTGTAGCTTCACAAAGCGTACTGCAAACGCTAACAGCTGGGGAAGTGGGAAAGGCAACTACAACAGGGGTGATTTGTCATTGTTTCCATTGTGAATCCATGCTATCAGGGAATCTGAAGTGACATGTTTCTGTTCTCATGCTGCATTTAGAAAATCCCAACCAAGAAGGAAACAAGTTTTCTTCCAAAACAGAAGTTGCACTGGGCTTTTAGGGCTCCCTGTACGCTCTAGGATGAATACAGTTATGCATCTAACACCTTCCTCCACCGCCAGTCCATCTCAGGATGAGCTCTAGCTCAGTGGCAAACACTATTTTCTTTATTATTTAACATTCGCCACGAGGCTTCCACCTCTGGCATGCCACCGAAGCACCCTGACAGCACCACAAAGAGGGGATACTTACTCCCAAAACTCTGTGACAGGAGAAGTGAAGTTAGTGGCATTCAGTGATATCCAGAGTGTTTTGTTCTTCCTGAGAGTGTCTTCCACGCAGGTCGGCGTGTTCCACTTCTGGTGGCAGTGTGCCCACGGCAGGACGCTCTGGAACGACTGGAACAGGTAGTAGAGTCCCCAGGCCAGGATCACGATGTAGTACACATTCAGAAGGGACACAATCACTATGGAAGCATAACCAATTCCTGGCGAGAGGGGAGAGAAAAGAAATACATGCAGACGTGACAGCCGCTTCTTGCTAGGGTGCCTTGTGCTCTCATGGAGCTGGTGCTAGTCCTGCTGTGTTGTGGACTTGTATCCTGTTCTACCACTCTGGTATTGGGAGCTCAACTCAACTCAATCACAGATAAGCACAGACCAGACACCATCTCTGACTATCACGGGCACTCAGGGCTGAGTTTCTAGCTGTGGTTTACTGACATCAGTGGGGAGGTCTGCAGGACGTCTACCCAATTTAACACTAAGCTGGCTATTTCAAGTTTTACTAAAAGGAAATGAAGGTATCATCCTTTGCTTATCTGAGAGCTACACCATCTCACACTTTAGGTACCTACTTGGGGAACATCATTCTCACCACACTGTCCCCTAAGCCAGCTTCCTTGCAGGCAGCTCGGCTGGGCAGCCCCTGCACCACTCATACTTATCGACTGGCTCGGCTCAGCCTATGTGCAAAAGAAAAAAAAAGAAACAGTTCTTGAATAAGTTAAAAAGGAAAATTCCAAAACAATCAAATGTGAAAGCGGCTGGTTCTGCCCCAGTTTCACTTGTGCAAAGAAAACATTGTATTTGTAGCTGTTATGGTTAATTAGATCAATGTTTAACTCTGCTATCAATATTTGATGATAAAAAAATGTTCCCTGTTTGTTTTTATAAGCAGGGTCATGGGCAGATACGGGTGAGTCCTACACAACTTCGGGAACTGGCAGAACGCTGTTCCTGTGCAGGCTTTAATTAAACACCACAACTGTTCCTGAGTGTGGTATCTCTCTCCTAGCTCTGCAGTTTAGCCCCACTGCCAGATTCATACCACATCTTAAGTCAGAAGCAGTCAGTATTTTTTGAAACACAAAATGAAAGGACTCGAAAAGTACGATTTTCTGAAAATCTTCTGGTATACAGAATGTTAATCTCCAAAAAGCTTGCAATGTTTGCCATTTAGGAATAACAATGGAAAAAAAGAAATTTCCTTTAAAAACTTAGAGCAGTCTCTTACAAGAGCACAAAAAGCCTGTGAGTTTCCCCCTAACATCACTCTGATGGCTACCTGAGATACCTGCCTCATACTTTACAGTTTCAAACCTTATTGCAATAGGAGTTTTTACCACCAGAGATTATTTTTATGCCAGGTGAAAACAACCAATGCGAGTGCTATTTATTCTGTACAGCTGCATTTCATTCAGGACACACAGCTAGTCACATTATTAGAGCTACAGTTTCTCTTCACAGATGCCTGGGAAAGTGCTATTTAAGCAAGGAACATTCCTTCGTCCTCCTCAAAATAAAAAAAAAAAAAAAAAAAG
>NW_015090880.1:11737558-11762789 GCF_001431845.1 Calidris pugnax
CGATCTAAAAAGGCTTCATAAAAGTGTGAGGAGGAGGAATAAAATGGAGCTAAAGCAGTGCAATTACATCAACTTCAGCAGCATTTTGAATATTAGGTGGGAGTGTGAGCCACGGAGAAAGCCTTCACTTCTGTCTGGGGTGACATAAGGGGAGAGAGATGCCTGGAACAGTGATGGTGGCAGAGCTTGGGACACGTCAGTGTGAAGTCCTTATTCCAAATGATTCTTCCTGTGCTGTCCAGCTGTAAAGGGTGATCTATACATAAGACAGGCACCCTAAGTGATTTTTCTAGCCTGTCTTTCATTTTTAATTCTAGTTAACGTCTATAGCAGCATTTTTATAGTTCCTGTGAGCAGTGAGTGAGTCTTCATTTGCTGGCAAAAGCCCTTGAACAACATCAGACCTGTTTGTCAGGACCTGCTCAGTAATGATGAAAGTCCCGTTCCTGAACCCTACCACAAAATGCTGCCCAGGTTTTGGCTGTGTCAGTAACAGAGGGATGACATCAATGATAAGCTTTCACATAGCAGAGGGAGTTTGATTTCCAGACCAGAATAATATTCTGAAGATGCTTTCACTAAGGCTAAGTAAAAGGCTCTACCCTTCCCAAACAACCCTTTCTCCAATACATGTGAATAAAATGTCTAATTGCATTTTTAAAGGCATAATATGCAATTTCTTGCTTGCTTATCGGCAGTTCTGCCAGTTAACAAGATGATAGCATCAAAATCAATACCTTACTTTGTCCTTCAGACTCTCTGACTTCTACCTTTCCAGGAAACCAATATCATACCCTCAATTACTAGAGCAAATAGCTGAATTAATGGACATGAGGAGAACAGTGTTGCTGCACATAGTTTACAGAGGTGTCTTTAAGCAGTAAAGCACAACAAGATGTACTAACCAGTGAATATAGGGCAGATCTTTTCCCAGCATGTAATTCCACCTTCAGAGGTATACTGTCCTAGCACCACCTCCAGGAAAAACACGGGAAGACCTCCCCCAAACAGGAAAATGAAATAAGGTATAAGAAATGCACCTGTTGAGAAAATATAATAGTACAAAATTGAGATTAAGTGAGTGACTTTACACAAGATAGTCTGAAAAGTGTTAACAGACATATATAAACAAAGAAACATACTCGATACAATAATCTTATTCTGGGGCATTTTTGTTCATATTCAAACTCTGCAAGTGGAACAGGTATATGAAGCTGGAAAGGGCATTTTCTTACCTTTTTAAAGTGAAAATCTGCAATAACAATGGGGTTAGGCACGTAACAGTTTCACGTGGCTCAGAATGCCCTTATTCTAAAATCCACCAGTCTGAAATTCTACTGGTCTATACAAATAGAGTATTGTAGTAGAAGTAAAAGAGCAGAAAAGGTTCAGTAGTGTACAATTTTAAATTGCTGTTGTTTTCCATAATTAAGTTTTAACAAAAACTATTAAGTAACAGAACAATCTCTCCTGAAGACTGGTGAAGAAGGCAGAAAACAGATGTATCATTATTCTTTTTAAAAAGTGGATGAAGGCACTGAAAAACAGTAAGCATGAGGCAGACAGACTGATTCGTGAGAAGGAAATAAAGGAATACTCACCTCCGCCATTTTTGTAGCAGAGATACGGAAACCGCCAGACGTTGCCTAAACCAATAAATCCACCAGCCACGGACAGCAGAAAGTCAATCTTGCTCGCCCACTTCTCCCGCTGGGGCGGCTTTCCTTCTGCCTCATCCTCCGGCCGTGTCCCCGGGCTCTTGCCAGGAGAAGGTTTGAGGATGTCCTTGTGGAAATCTTTCAAGCACTGAAGCTTTTCCTTTGTTGCCATATTTTTGCTTTCTACATAGAAAAAAGAAAAAAATACCCTGGCTTTATTAAACAGTCTTTACTAGTAGTGCTCTCTAACACTGCAAGAATGGTCTAGCCAAACTCAGTTCCATAAAAAACAGTGCTGTTTATCAAGCTGAGATTTGAAAATAGATCTGCTGCCTTCACTGACCGGGAGACACAAACCTCCCCCAGACTCTGTGGTCACTCTTTATGGCCAATGCAGTGGCCAATGGCCACCGTAGGGGACAAAGGTTTGACACCACTGCCTACCTGCTGGCTGCAGACCAAGGGTGTATAAAGACTGCACGCTGCATCAGCAAATGGTGTTACTGAGCAAGTGTCTCACACTGTTTTCATGCCCATAAAAAGGTACAAATCACTGCATCTGATTCCTTCTCAAACACTTAAGAGAAATACAGCAGGATTGTAAATCTCACCTTTTCAGATAAAAAACATTCCTCTATTTCCCAATAACTTGATTCATCCTGTATCATTTATTGCCTGCAATTTCCTTTCCCTGAAGCATTATAAAGCTTTCAGAAAACTATACATTCATAAAAACTGGAATGGAAAGTCATTTGTTCTAATCAACCTGCAGGAACCGAAGGAATCTTTTCAGTATATTCCATTTTCATAACTGCACTGTTCTCCCTTGACATCAATAAAGGGACAAAAATAAACCTTGATATTCAATTACTGTCTTATATGCACCTATGCAATCGAGTAGTTTGCCAAGAATGATGTCTTCTTAGTTAATTAAAAAGTCAGTGGCATGAGTCACCTGATGCAAAACTCAAAGCATATTAAATCATAGCTGGTTTTATAATTTATATACATAATTTATGATGTTCAAAAATCAAAGATTGTATAAAAACAATAACAGAAAGAATTACTCTAACAAATGTCTTTTTATTCTGGATTTCTTGATGAAAACAACCGAGGAATAACTTGTAGCTTTTATGTTAACTCAGATCTCAGGCATATGAGGCCAATTCATTCCCCACATAACTCAAGTGACTTTAGCTGGATCTGACCAGTTATTTTTGCATAGTGTTTTGATACTGAAAAGCACGTGAAATTTTCACCAGAACTGGGCAAACCAGCAAGTTTATTCCAGACCACAACCATTCCCTGCTTGTACATGTCATTATGGGTGCACAGTCATAAAAAAATCATGCTACAGATTATCCCGTTTGATAGCTGCAAGTCTCCCTCGTACCTGCTTGCTGGTTTTGATCTCTAACCTGATTTAGCTTGTGGCAGTGACCTGAAACCTGAGTTGACATTAGCTCTGCAGGAAGTTTTTAATCCGAACATGATTTTGAGATAGATATGCATCACTATACCCGTAAATCTTTCCATCCACTACGGAAAGTTTCAGAAGGCTAACATTTTTGCAAACCACAGCAGCTTGATATTCATCCCACTGACATATAAGTGGCCTTTACAATACAGTCATTGCGACAGCAGTTGCCTATCATGCCATGATCTAAAAAGGGACTTTAATCTTCACAATGCTAATCATTATGAGTTTGTACTGTTGTTTAAAAAAGGCCACTGCTGACTGCAGAGGTGATACGGGCAACTGCAATACCTTTTTGTCAACAGCAGAGAGAGCTCATAGAAGGATAAAGTTAATCACAGGGTGATGGATCATCTCCAGTCACTGTAGGGGGATGCGGGCAGAACACATATTCCTCTAAAATATCTCCTATTGGTTACTGTTAGAGACATGTTATGAGATAAAGTAGCATAGTGACTGAATAAAAATGGCTCTATAACGGCCTTTAGGCATCTAGTTGCTTCAGGGAATTAATTCACAATAGTTAACTTGTGTTCCTAGTATCATGCATGGAGATTAATGGAGGTGCCTCCAAGAGGGATTCACAGTAGCCTTAACCTCCCTGGGACATAAGCATCTCATTCCAAGCCCTGAACAGGTATCACCCCACATCAATCCCATTTCCTCTCTGGTGGGAGGAAAAGAAATAAGTAGGTGCAACAGCCTACAATGTGGCTTTGTCCTGCTCTCACTGCAACAGCAACTGGGCATGGAGACAGCCTAATTTCACTTTCTTTTGCTATATGTGCTGCTTGAACCCCTATCTTTCATCTTGCATGAGAATGTCATAACCATCAGGCAACAGGCTATTCTGGGCTGAGGAATGGAGGGCATTTGGACTGTCTCTCATGAAAGCTGTTCTTCACAGGGGTTACTGAAATGCTCATCAACAGAGGAAGAAAGGGTGCAAAAGAGAGAGCAACCCACACCTAGTGTTTAGGGTAGACTCTTTTTTTCTGACAATTTTTTGTTGAACTGCTGGGACAGCCATAAACCTGCTTAACAGGGCACCGAGATACATACATTTATAGATCCTTGCAGGATTAAGGTTTGAAATAAGAGCTTAACTGCTCCCCATGGGGACTGATACTGGAAATATCCCGAAACAGTACACTGGGCATGCGAGGAACATTTATGTTTTAAAAAAAGAGAGGGTTCCTACAGACATTAGCCACGTCTGAAATGAAAAAATCTTCCAGGATTGCAATTTTTTGCAATCTACTTTTATCTTGCAACACAGAGTTCTTTATTTTCCTGCCAGCTCTAATCTTCTTGCCTGCGGATTTACGTTGACCCAGGTGTTACTCAGTTCTACCCAGAATTTGCAAGCCTGACCAATTGATTGTGTTCTGTAAACCTTAACTCTCCCTGAGACAAGGGGATCACCCTGTGGTTTGTCCTAATTATCCGCACGCGAAGTGTGAAACAGTGCCTTTTCAGACTCCTACTTGGTAACTGCGTGGGACTGCATTTTAAAAAGGAATTTCTAATTTGTCTTAAGACACCCCAAATTAATGGCTGCCCTTGAAAACCTAATTACTGAGCGTAAATTTTGTTTCAGCCTTAGCTGGCAAGTGAAGATGGATCATAATCTTTCCCTTAGCCCACAAATGACAAATCCTCAAGGTCACGCTTGCTTTTGGGGTGGCTGTTTCACCGTATGGGTGCCAGGGGATGGACCACCACGACTCTGTTGCAAGTCACCAGCTTTCACTGGTGGGGCACAATACAGTACCTATCCAACGCCTGTACAAAATTAGTAACAGCCCAGTTTTACGGCATATCTCTTATCTAGTCTTGCTAAAATCCCAATTGTCTTTTGAGGGCCAGCAGCTGTGGCTGGCAGGCACGTACCGTTTACCAATACCATAGAAATTGACGCTAAGCGGCCACCTGGGACTGCGGTCCCAGCCCGTGTCACGTTCAAGGGATGTCGGATTTATCCCCCTTTGCTGCCAACCATTGGTGTCCACCCAGCCATTCCCAATTACAGGAACTGTCTACAAAGGCTGCAAGGGTGGGGGGTACGGGCGATTCTCCTTGGCGAAGAAAAGCCAAGAAAAATCAAGTTTGTTTAGTGAAAGGCATTGTCTTTTTCCTTAATGGGGTTGGAGTTTCATTTCCTTTAGTTATGTCCCACTGGGTGAGGTTAAAATGGCTCTTAAGGGAAATCGTCTGACAGAGATGCTGAAACAATATGTTGTCACCGCCCAGGTCAGAACCAGAGAATAATAGGTTATTTTTACTGTATCACTTAGTGGGGATGGTATCCGAGATCTAAGTCCATCTGATTCCCCCAAGGAAATATATTGTACGAAAATGCTCTTATAACCACAAAGTCCAAAAGGAGTGATCCAAGTCTGTGGCATATGTCTGCCTCCCAGAGACACACGTCTGCCTTCCAGAGGCACATCTCTCTGTGATAGTACCCCCTCCAGGAAGCTTCGGGTGGTCCCAGGAAGCTCTGGCTTCATTTGATGAACGTAATATGGATAAATAAAAAGCAGCAGTCAAGCCTGCCATTTACAGTGTCCTACTAGGCCGAGTCCAGCCAAACAGCTAGAGCCTGATCCAAAAGCACAGGGACAAAGGACCCAGACTGGGCCAGGCCCAGGATCTGCTCTCACATACACTGGTACAAACCCTGATTAACTGAGGGTGAAGTTATCAATTGTCAAATCGATTTGATGGCAGAATGTGGAAAAATAGAACAAGGGAGCAAACAGGGGCGCTTTGTGCTTCTCAAGCGTCCGAGGCCTGGTAGGGCCAGGAGCACCTCAAGGGTTCCTCTCCTTCTGCAGCAGAATGGCACCTCTGTCCCTTGTGCCTGGTGCACAGATCTCCCTTTGTGGAATACCTCTTTGATAACCCAAGCTGTCCTGATGCCCCCCGTGTCTTTGGCGCACAGCTGAAAATACCAAAAGCTTAGCCAGAAGCAGAGAGCTTTCGCGGCCAACCCGTCTTGGGCCATCTACTGTGCTACAGCTATCATATCTTTGCACGTACAGCCTGCACCTCAAATAACCCATACCCTTTAAAAAATACTGGCATTGAAATGTAATCCTTCATAACATGAGGACTAGGGGAAGGTGGAGGCACTGGGCAGAGGGATCAGACGATGAGAGATGCAGATGGTGGAAGGCCACCAGGGCAGACAGGAGCTGTGGGTTGTCAGAACTCACACAACTCACATTACTGCTGAACCACTGACTTTTTTTGACAGACAACCCACGGATTACACATCTGAAAATACACTGTTCAATTTCTGCTTTGGGATTACAGTAATGATCCGCTCCAAGCTTCTTATAGCCAGAGACGGGTGACCAATGCTGGTTAACACTTTCCAGGAGGAGCCCTGAGGACAAATTCATCATGGATGCTACCTCACTTAATAATCTTTAAAAATCAAGTCTTCAAAATAATGGTTTTCCAAATGCTGACAGAAACAAAAAAAAAAAAATCAAGGTCTGCCTGTACACACAGATATTTATCTATAAATATTTATGCATGCTAAAAAAAAAATGCATGTCCTGTCTTGTCTAAGGATCAGAAACCACAGCAAAGGAGCTACTTCTTTTTTGGTCAACACATATAAACTTTGAATAGGGATTCAACATACTCAATTGGTGACTAGAATTGCAAATGGACATTTGTTTTCTAGCTCCTTCTTCCTTTAGAAACATAAAAGCAAAGTACATACTCAGAGTGTCTCTGACCTTGATGGGAATGCTGCCTGAGGAATGACTGTATGGCTGCACTGCTGATTTTATGGACTATTTTTGCAGTGTGATGTGTACCACCACTGCTTTTGCTTTCAAGGACCCTTTTCTACTAAGTTCAGCCTGTGCAGACTGTATGTATTGAGCTTCTCAGTTCTTTCTCCTCCTCTGCTGTCTCAATGGCTTTTGAAAGACATCTGTTTATCACATTATAATTAATTTTTCTAACCCTGTGGAAGCTCATTGTTTCTTTATATATTGCCACCTCTCTTATTTTTCTGCCATTTTTTTTATATCTTGGAAATCAAAGTCAACCTCCCTTAAAAAATAGCTTTTCTATCTCTGTCAAACTATTTGTGGATTGGTTCTTTTTTTAATAATTATTTTATATTCATACTCATGAATATTTCAAAATTAGCTGCCCTGATTGCTGGATCAGAGCTGCTCTTCAAATAAGCAGCTTCCACTCTCATTGAGAGCAATGGAAAAGCTGCTATTGATTTCAATAGTAGTAGGATCAGGTCCCGAATAAAACTGCATTTATTATGTTTGGCTCATTTCCTAGGATTACTTGGAACTTTGAAAGCTGTAATTCTTGATGTTGACAGCTTTCCCTCCCTCCTGGAGCAGTGTGGTTAAGCCAATCAATACATGATTAAAAGAAACAGCCCCTTGATCAAACTTATGGCTTCAGTGCAAGTCTTTCTGATCTGCAGAAGAAAAAAGCCTTTATCTTTGGCAGCCCTTAAGGCCACACCAGTATCCAAAGAGCACCTGACTCCATTTATCATCCTTAACTCATCTCCAAGTTCTTTCTGCTTCATTGAACAAGATACCTACATTTTCTGGAAAATAATACCACTCCCTTTATTGCAAACATTGCCTCTCTTCTTAAAAATGCCTCTAAAAATTCCCTGAACTACATTTCACTATTCTCTTCGTCTTTAATAGACTCCTCTTTTTTCTGATTACTTTTCCCTGGCTATGGATATTTATTTAAACATTATCCATTTGTCCTTTTTTCTTTCTCAGTTTTCCTTCCAACTTTCAACATCTCTTTTCTCACTTCTTCATTGTTTCCCTTTCTTTCACTATGACACTTTTTTCCAGTCTTCTAAGATTTACTGGAAAATCTGCTACTAAAAATTTTCTAGGAGCAAAACGCACTCCTTTATAAAGCTGAAGTCTATTCTGAAAGAAAAGCCCAGGGCTTAATGCAATTTCTTTTTCATCAGTTGTGGCCTGGACAAAAGGTATCTTTTTTTTTCCCCCACATACGTTTTTCTTGCTGGTGTTTCCATTCATGCTCATGAAATGCTTCAAATAGGTACTGTGTCACAGTGCAGAGCTGTTATAAAATCGTCCATCTTTGCTCAGATTTCAGCAGCAGAAAATCTGCAGTCACATAATACTCTAGATGCTCATTTTGTTCTTATTTATATGAAAGAACAAAGCTGTCAGAACTAAACCCAGAATGGGAAGAAATTAAAAACTCCCTTCCCGTTGTGTGGGGTGGAAAGGAGGAGAACAAATATCCACATATCCCAATGGGTTTCAGAGGGAACATGACCTTAACCCTAAACACAGGGGGTGAAGTGAAGGTGATGCTTCCCAGCCTCAGAGGCAGAACACGGGATGCAATGAAGCAGAGAACTGGCACACTGCGTCACACCGGTTACGACTCCATCCTGCTGAAATCCCCTGTGGGCAAAGTGCCTCCTGAATCCCAGTAAGAAACAAAGGGTCCTGCACCAGAGAGCTGTGGTCCTCCTGCTCTGTCCCCTCCTCAAACAAGAAAAGCCCAAGGAGGAGGAGACCACAGGGAAGGGGAGCATTGAAAGCAAGCGCCAGCAGAGGCAGGGAGAACGCAGGGAAACTGCTCATCCCTGGTACACCGTACTGGTAATTACGTGTGGGAAAACATCCAGTTAACACTTGGTTTTGTTCACGTGAAGCCAACTGCTGACCTAATTTAATGCCTCCGGGTGTGCCAGCTAACAGTCTTCTGACTGTCAATAGGCTTGAAAGAAGCACCAGTTCCCTGCTGCCTTCCCTGCATACTCCCTCCGCTCTAGCAGCTCTCCTACTGTGAAAAAATATTAATTCACTGGGTGACACTACCTCTTGAGGCCCTTGTCTTTAAGAGAGGGCCCTTAACGAAATGCAAGAGTGTATCCAAGTGGTGTGGCAAGGTGATGGCTTTCCAAGCGAGATGGGCATTGTGAAAGAAGATTCAACAAGCTGTGCACATCTTCAACCACCTTGTACCCTGCAGCTGTACCACTTTTGACTAAAGGAACAAGCATGTTCATATTTTATTTTTGATTCTGAAGGTCTGCTGATGCTCTACTACGTTTAAGCATCAATTAAACTAGTTCTGCTGCCGCAAATAAACCACACCAAAATCTGAGGGATACCCCTTTTCCTGCTACCAAAAAAAAGCAAAAACTTTAAATCCCACGAAGCTTATGAACTTGAATAGTCAGTGGTGTGCACTCTGCCTATTGAATTTTTTGCATGTGATTAATAACATATTGATTCAACGTGATGGATCTGCAAGGCACTTATAATGCATGTTAGTGTCAGACAGCAATCTCTGCTACGGTAACTGAGCAGTGCCCAGTGCAGGGAAGAGAAATAATAAAGTAACCATTTAGTGAAGCAAATGTGCAATAAAAGGTATGAATTCATTATTTCAAAGCAACTTTTTCTTGTGGATAAATCATTCCCCCCTCACCTATTTTTTCAACTAATTCTAAATGTAGCCTTAAATTTACTGAGTTTACCAATGCTAGTGTTCAGGGCTTTCTCTAAATTGAAGATTACTGTGCTCTTTCAGCATGTTTTGCAACTAGGTAAAAAAGAGCTATATGTGTAAGATCATATGTTTCTAGAAAAACAAGTGGAGTTTTCCATACCCACTAATGACTTTGATCAGCTTTGTAACCAGGCTGTTGCCATACCTGCCTTGGCCACCTCAACACAAAGCTGGAGTTGTGTTTTTATTGCTTCTATCCATTCATCTTAATTTAAACAATAACTGAGGAGAGATTTCTATCCCACCTGTGGCAGCTGTTTAAACATGTCATACAGCACCTTATTCCCACAAATCTAGATCCCAGCACAATTGGTGGAGGAGAACAATCCTCTTTCTTCTTCTTTGTTCCCGTGCCCCATCTGCATTAACACCTGAGCTTTTTTTTTTTCTAGAATACATTAATGGAAGGAAGAGTTGTGCAACACTGCACCGTGGGTGGAAAACGGCCAGGCAGCTTGTACCAGGAAAACAGCTATTACACGCACGCGATCAGCAGGGTTAGCCTCATTACAGGGCTATAAACTCTGAGAAGGTTACAAAGCCCTGAGGCCAGAGCCATGAGCTCGAAAACTTAATGGTAAGGGTGAGCTACTTTTGATTTCAGTCTTGACTTCTCCTTCGTGCTGCCAGTAACTATCGGTGAAAATATGAATCAGTGATGGAAATGAGTTTAGATTTTTAAGATGTGGAGCTGAGGTGGAAGAACGACCCTCAATGTTGCCCCACGGTACTTGGGGAACTATGGTGCTTGGCCAAGCACCACTGCCCGCAGGCCGTCAGCCATCAGAGATTTCCTAAGCACCCTGAGGTTCAATTTACTGTTGTTGTTTTCTTTCCTTCAAGAAGAAAAAAAAGGAACAGAAACTTTAAGCATATGAAGTTTCACACAGGAAATGAAATCGAAACTACTGATGCGGCAGAGCAAAATAAAGCGCAGTGGGTTCTGCAGAGAAGATGCTAAAAGAAGAAGTGGCAAAGTTGATGAACAAGCTCACAGAGAGCGCAACTTTGCAAAACAGGTCGGTGAAATGTAGACTTTCACACATACACACAAAAAAGCGAAGCTGTGTAGACACTATGGTATTTATTTGCTTTCATGCAGCTGGTGCCAGGTGCTGGCTTGCACGGCTGGACACTGGCCTGTTTTGTTTAAACCCAGAACAGCCTTGGCTCAGTCTCCTGCTGCAGCTCTGTCCTCTGAGCTTCCAGGGCCGGCTGGAGCCACTCACCCTGCTCCTGGAGGGGCATTTCAGAAGGAATACCGCTATGTCCTACAGGCCTCTCAATTGGCATTATTCAATCACTACTTATCTGTTTCGAAGGTCCGAGTTGGAAGTAAAACCTTTGGTATTGACCACTAAATCTATATGCTTTTAAATGTCACATGATTCAGGCTGATTCCCGATCAGAGGTGTATTTTCAGTTCACTTTTACCACGGATCTCTGACATCAGCTTTCCTATACAGAAAGCCACACTCATTTTTATGTCCAGAGATATGAAAACCAAATAGCGCCAGAACAAATACTTCACTTCTCCAAGGAAACTAACGTATAAACCACTTCTGCATACCATGGTCTGCAAAGTGCAGAGCACACACCAAGCACAAACAAAGCCCTGATCCCACACACTACTTGGACAAAAGCCCCACTGAATTCACCCTGGAACTGCTGCCTCCGAAGGGAATTTCCTAAGAGCAAGGCTGACTCCAATACTAGAAACAAGTACCTGCAGCCCTGCCTTTATACCAGTGTCAATCCCGCAGGCTACAGGTACTTGCTTTTCCATTGGCTTTTGCAGGTGAGCATCCCAATACAGCATGACAATCTATCAACAGCCTGAGTATTTTTCTCCATCTCTTATCTTTTCAAACAAACACCAGCTGATGGTTTTCATTGCAGGTTGCTTTTATAGCCCTAGCTTGACTACTGTAAACTTAACCTACTCCTGTTGACCAGTTCTGAGATGTAGTTCATAAAGCTGAACAGTTGAGGACAAATTCTTTCTTAGTGCAATTTCATCTAAGTGAACATGCTTACACTAGACACTGACGTGGCACATTAACCTTTAATATCCAAAGCTGTTTTCATCATGACTATAACTGTTTTTCATGGATTTTTTTTTTCCTGTGCAAAAGCTAAGTACAGACAGGTGGGAAACTGTTTGCAGTTCCACCATAAATGACGGGTACGTGACAAACAGCTGAGATAGCCATAAAAACACTCCATATGTAAACTAATGGTAGAAAGAGAGAGAACTTCCTTACTTGTCTGGATTTTTGTAAGGAGGTGACATGCATACAAGAACTGCATGATCTTTTGGCAGTTTTGCTGAAGTAGAAAGCTAGGTGACTCCAAGTCAGATATGTCACTTTAAATTTGCCACGTGACTAATATCCTACTAAATTTGACTTGTAATTTATGGCTTGTGTACTGCAGGAAGAGTGGAGGAGAAGGGACTTTCAACCCTACTAAGCAACAGTATCTTTGCTACCATATTCCCTTGAAAGAGCAACCCTCTGAATCATTTAGGAAGGATCTGATTGAGGAGAGAGAATTGATGTGGTTACAAAAGAGGGAGGGCAGCAATCACTACAAAAAGTATATGAAAGCAAGTCTACCCTGTTAAATCTTGATTTTAGAATCCTGTCTTGTATAACATGAGAAAAAAAATGGGTTTTGGTTGCTCATATTTAGTCTTTCCTCAATCTGCTACGGTAGACCCATTTGTAAACTTTACTTTTGACAGACCCTGATGGGAAATGAGGTGTTTGCATAAGCAATATACTTCTTGCTGATAAAGGAGAATATAGAGAAGCATCACCTTATCTTGGCAGACTTGACAGAGCAAGCCCATAGAACAATTCCTGTAATTCTTCTTCCTACCAATTGGGAGTTCCTTTTTTTTTTCCTTCCTATAATAGCTAGATCATCATAGAAAATTCCCGAGACTGATATGGTGAATCTGAGTCTGGTTTTGCTTTCTTTCAGCACAATTAAAATAAGGTTATTCCAACAAAGGGCGGTTTTTGGCTGCCGCGTATGGGCCAACCCATGAAAATTTGCTACCCTGTAGAGCTCGCAGACGCCCCTCTGCACGTCCGAAGCTCTTTGGCAGACAGCTGCAGGGCTGGGAAGGCGTTTAGCTGAGGAGCAGATGCTCTGTGCGGCGTTAACTCCCTCACGTGGTTACAGCCGCATGAGGAAACCAGCACGTAACGGCAGAGCCAGGGCAGTTGGTGACTCGCTAAATCCTAAATACCCCAAAGCTCTCTTCACGGCTGCTGGAGAATGGGATTGGTAACCAGAAGGGAAAAAAGGGTGATCTTTACTTTTTAAATACTTATCGTCCTGATATAATTATGCATCAAACTCTTCAACTGATAACTTCAATTGGCACTTAATGAAGATTTGAAGGGATCTCAAGTGAAATCCTGGTAAAAATTCTAATTAATTTCAGTGATACCCAAATTTCACCTACTATCTCATCTGAGGTTACCATTTACATCTTGATTTTAGCCTACATGAGTCAAACCAGTGTAACTTCATTGACCTTCAGGAGGTCACTCCTGTTCTATGCTGGTATGAATGAGAGTGACTCCAACAGGGAGTGAGGAGTTAATGACACGTACAGCACCATGGCTGAATCAGAACCATAAAATAATTTAGTTTAGAAGGGACTTCTGGAGGTCACATAGCCCAGCCTCTTGCTCAAAGAAGGGCCAACATCAGACTGGGTTGCTGCTGGTCTTATCTGGTCAATCTCTGTGCCACCCATCCCACTGCTTCAGTCCTCTCAGGGTGAACATTTTTTCCTTATGAACAATATGAATTTCACTATCAGACAAAGAATGAAGATGAGGAGGAAAAGGGAGAGGAGGATTAGCACAAAATGACAAGACAATACCAAGTGGAAAGCTCAATCTTCATATTGTGCATGCCTACAATACAAGCAGTTGGAAAGAAAAAGATACAGAGGGTGTGTGCAGTGAGTGACAAATGGGTAAGCTCCAGGTTAAGTACAAAGTAAGCAACAGTCCCTGGTGGCAGCATATCAGACAATAGTCATTTCATTGTCAGAGTAAAAACATATTCCTTTAAGAAAACCAAACAAAAAACCCTTTTGATTGTTACAATGCATGCCAAGCAATTACTGCTTTCCACAATGTGTCCTGTGACTCACTGTGCCACAATAAATTGGCATATGGTGCTCATTCAGGGTATATCACTCACACATTTGCAATAGCTCTAAAGAACTAATAGTTACTTGAACTGTAGTTAATTTTGGGGGTTTTTAATTTCCCCACGGCAATGCAATGAATATCATGCTTATTATTGTATTATTATTATTTTTTTAAAAAATAAAATAATGTTTTTAGTGGCAGGCAAGTATCATTAACGCCTGAAATCTCTTGTATGCTGGGGAAATCAATTCAGACAGCCTCTGGCATGCGAAAGCACACAAATAATTGGTAAATACTACCTGTGGTCTTCTGGGTCCAGATTTGCCTGATGCCAAGAGCAATCAACTCCTTTTTGGCTGCAAAGGATAGGAGGGCACTCAATACCTTGCAGAAGGCACTCGGTACCTGGCAAAAATCAAGCTTTCTGTGTGCCAGCACCCCATGAAAGAGCAAACCCTGAAGTGTGTACGTCAGAAATGGTTCTCTTTTCTTATGAGGGAAGGCAACCTCCTTGAGAGACACAGAGCCAGATCTCCGTAAGATGCTGAATGCTCCCCCTGCCTGGGAAAGGTACCCTTCCTACAGTTACCCTGCTTAAAAAATAGCTCTAATTCTCTTACCAAAGGAGATAAAAAAAATAACAAAGCAACTGTCTTTCACTGAGTCTGCCCATGGGCCACAGTAGACTGGAAATCCATTTTTTATCATTAATAAAGACATCAGAGATGTCTTAAAAGCAGGGATCAAGCAGTGGCAGAAGACACTGTGTGCAACTACAAGAAAATTCTTCTCCTGTAATCAAGATTACTCAAATGAGCCAGGGGTACACCATGACCACCAAGAGAATACGGCTTCAGAGTGCTAATCGAGTTTTCCATCATACCGAGATGACATAACAGGGCAAGAGGTCCTATATAGGCAAGGTCTACCTAATGCTTGTATGCATTTGACACAAGTCCACTGAAGCCAGTACTATTCATTAGCAAAAGTGGATCAGCAAGACAGAAATGGACCAGTGGGATTTTGCCCACACAGGGACTCGGAGCTACAGCAGAAGCGCCACGGGTTTCAAGGTCATTCCTGAAATGGACTCATTCCTGAAAAAGGGGGTTTGACTTTGATGCCGTTTACACAATGATAAAGCAATAGCAATGCTACTAGAATCCACAAAGCTACGCTGGAATAAATCAGTTAGTTGAGAATTAGATCCTGAATTTGTATGTCTTGCAGCTAATTTCACAGGTATTAAACAACACTAACATCTCAAGATGTGACTTGGAAGGAAAAACATAAACAAACATCTCAGCCTACAGCTCTACTGCTCCCTGATCCCCAAAGAGGCAATTATTCCCTCAGCGGTGTTTTGTATGGGCCAAATACTATGATTGCCAATACAAATATTTTGCTCCTGGGATTTTGCTTTATAAAATGTAAGTTTGGACTGTGTGGCCTCAGATGTTTTCCTCAGTGCTTAACACAACAGGTTCCAAATGGTGATCGGGGAACATGGCCATGACCTTGGCATGAACAGCAATGGTAAATAATGACCTGCTCTGCCTATTTCCTCACCTTGAATCTCCTGAACTGTTTAATTGTGTGGAAGAAAGTTGAAATTATGCCTGAACCAAGACTGCCAGGGTCTGACCTGCGCTCTTTTACAGTTATTCTGTAGATCCTTTGCTGGCGCTCACAAAAAAATTGTCCATCTCCCCAGAAATATCTTTATTAACATGTTTGTTGTACTTGCTTACCTACCTTCCTCTAGGAATATACTCAAAGTGCAGAAGTACATAAAAATTAAGTAGAGCTGAGACCTTCTTCCAATCAAAAGTCGTATTCCTCTATCACCCAAGGAGATAAAACCGGTGATTAGGTAATAACTACCTTCTCCTCAATGCAAAGACTCTCCCTCCAGAGAAGGAAAAGCTGCCTTTGTCCAGATCCCTCCTTCTCTTGTTGGTTAATTCATGACAGTGTTAGCTAGCTTTTCATTATAGGGTATTATTTGTAGCTGCTGTTTTCATGAATCAGCTGTAATAAACAAGTGAAATTTATGTTCCTTTTTAAATTGCTTGAAATAATTAGTGTTGTTAAATTTAGACTCTGAAAGAACTGATTTCTCTATTTTTTTAAATAAATACAGAAGCTACAAAGCAATCTATCATCACCAGTCAGGCTGGGGCCAGAACAGTATGCGCTCCATATACTATCCAAAATGTGTTTTAGATGAGGAAATAATCTAAGTTCTCCAAACAACCTTTTAAAAGTAAATGATGGTTGTGCTGAATTGTTTTAACAACTGCACTGTGTGTTATTCGTCTCCAACCTAAACTCAGAGAGGACTTTTTACTCCTATTCTGGTCTATACAGGTGCAAACAGGCACCCTGGATCTGGATCATGCTGGTAAACTCAATGGAAAGTAGGACCAAAACTGAGACCCAGATCAGAATTTTGCAGCTGGCTTCTTAGCTTAGTGATTTATACTGCATCCAACTATTATAAAAGCCCTGACCCATGTCAGGCATTCAAATACCAAACTTGGAGCTTGTGGTTTGCTCTCATCTCTGCATCATTTACCTTATCCACTCATTCCCCCTCAACAACAACTTGCTGTATTGAAGTCCAGATAGTTATTTAAAATAAGTAAATGCAATGCCCTCCACAACCCAATTTGGCCATTTTGCAGCTACTGCTGCTGAATTTCAGAGCCTGATCCAACAATCCTGCTTCATGGCAGCACCGAACCTCTAAAAAGCTTTTCATTTATAGTCATGTTGTGTTTTGGGTTTTTTTGTTTGTTTGGTCAGTTTTGCAATTCATCAGCCCTACTGTATTTTTCTTGTTGCAGGTGCCACCATCCCAGCAGTGCAGGTTTCCTCAGTGCAACAGGAAAGACAAGATGAAATACCAGGGGCCATGACAGAACTCAGCCTTAACGGCTCTACAAGAGGGGACTGATGTCGAGCAGACGTTCAGCTGGCTACAACCCCAGAAGAGGTGAGGAAAAGATGATCTGCTGCAGGAAAGACCACATCATGCCATGCACAGGAGAGATACAGTAACTATATAGTACTCGTGTAATGAGAAAAGGTACAAAATGAAGACAAGGAGAAGGCTAAACATGACAGTTTTTACATTATGAACTCTTATAAGTAGAGGAAGGAAAAGTTAGGGAAGGTATACAAACAAGAACGATGGAGCTCGGAAAGGATTTTGGAGTAACGTGCAGAAGACAGTTGTAGCAGATATCAAAACATAAAATTGTAAGTATTTATTTGCTCTTTATATAATAAAACAGCAACAACTTCTACATAAATGATAAAATCCCGGAGCATTAAAATAAATATATAGGCATAATTCATTCCTGGGTAAAATAAGTAAGTGGCATGCAATGGGATGGGGATTTAGGGCTAGGAAGTGCCCTACATCTCAGGAGAGCAGTGACATTGCCCAAGGAGCAGCTAGCTGCAAAGCCATGAATCAAAGAAAGACCTAAAGGTGATTACGGGCAAGATCAGCCAAGTAATAGAGTTTCTCTGTGTGATGCTACCAAGTGATGCAGAAGGGTCAAAGGCTAAGCTATTTCTGGATGTGTATATATGAAGGGATGATATGGAAATCTAAAGCATAACGATATGTCAAAACAACCACAGCAGATATAGTATGAGCTGTTCAAGTCTCCACAACTTAGAAAGGAGATAGAAAAATTAAAGGAAATACAAATAAGTACAGTAAAAATGATCTAAGGAGAGAGTAAGAGAGCTAAATTAATACGGTCTATAAATTAGAAGACTCCTGGGCTGAGATCCAGCTATAAATACCTTCAAGGTACTCTGTGTAGAGGAGGGTAATTAATCTAGCTCAAAAGATAGTAGGACAAGAAGCAATTGCTTGAATTTAGGAATGGAAAAAATCAGGATATATAATAAGAAAAAGCTATTTGAAGAGACACATCTGCTCAACAGGGCAGATTCCCAAGGTGGTAGCCAAGGCACACTTACTATATGCAACTGAGAACACACAGAATAAGGAAGGGGCTCTGAGAAATGCTGCAGTCAAAGCTTTCTACAGCCCAAAGAGATCACACCACAGTCCAACTTATTGATCTTTTGGTCTCTTCCTTTAGGGTTTACCTGAAAGACTGCTCCTCTATTTAAAAAAAAAATAACCCAACACCCAAACCTGTATATGCACATAGTGACAATGCATCCATACCAGAGCTGAGAAATGGTGGTGCAGCACTCCGACGTGCACCGCGGATAACGGCAAACCTCTCTAACTCTCTTCTGGCTACTCAGTGGTGTGTGTGACACGAGTCTGCTGGGTGCCAGGCAGGACACTGTCAGGTAGACAAAAACTGCTGACCCAGCCAGCAGATTATTCTTAGTATCTCAACACCGAGGTCAAAGGCTGAAGTGGGAACTACCTCTTGTGATACTCATGGTCTTCCCCAGCCTTGTGTTAAGAGATCCTGCACAGAAGCCTTCAATGTCACTGCATAAATTATGTACTTTGATTTATAATGAGCTGAAAGTCAACACTAGCAGTTTTTAACAATCCTCAGGAGCTCTAAAATACACCTGCATTAAGAAAAATAAAATAAAAATCCCCAAACATTTGCAACAGGCCTTACAATTTTCAATGACAAATGGGTATACACAAACGTGAGGAATATAAAACCCAAGTACCGTTATACCCCCCCTTAAACATATCCCATCCCAACTGCACTCACCAATCGGGACTTCTGTCCCCTCCTCAATGTAGATGGGCAGTGGTGATTCCTCCATAGGATGAGGCACTGATGGAAAGTAATGAATTGTGGTAGTATTTGTCGCAAAGTGACTATAATAAGATGGTCCCTTTCTTATCATTACAACTACAAATGGCTGGTTACTGTCACAAAAAGACCTCTCAAAGTGGTCACCTCCTGTCACAGTGACCGGTCCAAGTCACAGTCCTGAAGGGTTAATCCCCACCGAATATTCACCGCCACAGGAAACAACCCCCTCTGACCAGGGCCTGGGAGAAGTCCCTGTCCTGGATGCTTCACCACCCTGCCATTTTGCTACAGCCTCCCTATTCCTGTCCCTGGAGTTTAACTCTCTTTTGGAAACTCACACAGTTGAAGAAGCCAAGGGGAGCCAACGCACAGACAGGCACAAATAGAATTATAGAGTCAAAGTCATAATATTTCATGCACAGAACCAGAAGAAAGAGGCTCTGATGCTCAAAGCTTGCCGTTAGCTGTTGAAAAGCCACAGCAGGTGATGGAAGGCTGCACCGCAAATGGCCTCTGGACCACAAACTTCTCATTACTCGTTCATTTCGAAGTGTATGTATTGGACTTAGGAAGCTCCCAATTACTTGTTTGTGACACTGAAATATCCAGACAGAACTCTTCAGATCTGCACTGCATGCTTATTCTGCATCTTATACCATACAGTACAGTCACTGCTGCAGGGTTCATCTGTCTGGGTTCTTCTCTCTTTGGGAGCTTCCACCCTTAAAGGTGGCTTTGTTGCACTATTTCCCATTTAAAATTTCTGGGAAGCATGTGCTTGACAGGCTTTCAAAGAGGTTTGAATTTCCTATGCCAGAATGAAATAATAATGAGCTACAAATGTTACAAATGGTCATAACCAAAAGCCTTCTAGATTTTTTTTCCTCCTCTGTTATCTTTTAAAAATTTTGATGTACCTTCTCAAAGATACAAACTCTTAAACCAGCCTCAGCTAGGATTCCAGCTGCAGGGAAGGAGCATTCTTTAATCCTTTGTGGGGTATCCTTCACTTACTACTGCCTTTTTCTTTTTTCTTTTTAAAAAGACTGTCTTATGATATCCGTAAAACCAGCCAAAGAACACTTGTGGTTTAAAGCTATTAAATAAAGCGTCTTACAAGGTTTCTGCTAGCAACACAACCGGAATAAAGAGTGTTTTCAACAGATGCTTGACTAGCAACGGGCTTAGTATCAACCCCACGCTGGTGCCCTGCAGGATGCAAAGGGCTGCCAGTCCCCTGCCCTCACCTAAGCCCACCCCTCGCTCCGGTGGAAGATGAAGGGAAGCAGAGGGGAGAGGAAGAGCAGAACACGGGTTGCCTACAGAACTACCGTACAAGCCACAGAAATCATGGTCTACCGGGGCGCCTTGCGCAAGCCACTTTTATCTAGAAGCTGAACTAACATTCCAGCTCAACAATAGCAAAAAAACATTTGTTACCACACGGCGTTTTGCTACATATTAACCAGCAGTTGCTACGCAAGCATGATGGAGTGCTGCAATTCCGAGATATATGTTATTTTCAAAAAAAAAAAAGGTTGACTTATGGGAAATCAGCCTGAGGTGAGGGCTCCTGGGCTTGCCATGCTACTGGACGCAGTACATGCTTGGGAAGTTATGCAAAGCAGGCCCTGCATTGGGAACAATGCAGTTGTTTTCCTTGCTAAGCTAATTTTGCTTTTAAGGCAATGAGAGTCTTCATCTATGCAGACACTTAAAACATTTAATCAGATTTATTTACTAGGAAGGAATACCGGAGCAGAGCTTCCTATGCTACTCAAAGGAGTTTTCAAATCTGAGATCTGCAAGCAAACCAGGTCGATAGATGGTGTGGGAAAAACCTGTTATATTTTTATGACATGCAGCTTTCTTGGTCCCATGAAGAATACTGTACTGGGCTCACCCAGACCGACCAGTCAGTCTGGGGCCAAATGCTTTCACAAAACATATGCAACAGTATTCACCAATGGCTGGTGGCACTGACTCTTATTTTAATGGGTATCACCAGAGGTTGTAGAAAAGGCCTAAAATACCTATAGGCTATTTAAGGCCAAATACGCATATACACACTCTCTCTTACCCACACATATACATGCACACACTAGTACACATGCACGCAAACAGGCTCTATAGGCAGAACTTGGATTCTGTAGGATCCAAGGCAGAGAGGCTGACTCTTGTCACAGGGTTTGGGAAATCAGGGACTCTGGGGTGCTAAAACGAGCTCTCATTTACAGGGCTCCTCTGCTTCGGGCAAACTACTTTAACACTACCCCTCCGGGATTTACAAACCAACTTTACGGGCATCCTGCTTAAATGTCTGCAAAGTGCTTTGCAACGGTTTCTAAATTCTGCAGTGATATGCACAGAAGAACTGCACAGATAGATTTTAGATAACAGTTGCTGAGCATTATTACTGTATAACTACAGCCTATTTTTACATGCTCTATACTTGGTTTCTAGAAACAGATGGTAAATGTTCAGTATTTGAACGTTTTAATGAGATTTATAACCCTTTTGTAATTTCATAAACAAGCATAAATAACACTTACATGAAGAAGAGTCTCTCTTGAATGGATTTTCGCTTCCTGTTTGGAAAAGAAAAGAGAAAAAGAAAAGGCAAAAAAATATTTTAAAGGAAAAAAAATGGGTCTCACAAGATAAGTCTAACATGATTCAATGTTATCATATATAGTGTTTTCTGCATTTCATGAGTATGAACTTATATTTGAAGAACATCACGACACTGAACATAGTACCAATGCCAAAACAGGAGAGCATTTCTCACTTGTTTCATCCTATGTAAAACATGGCAGAAAATGTGACTGTATCTGTCTCCAGACCAAGGAAGTTGCACTGCAGCAGTGAAATAAAATGCAAATGCCATGTGATCTGAAGTAAAAAAGGAAGAACTTCTAACTACATTCCAGCTCACTGATAACCCCGTGGCTTGACGTAGGGGTTGTCTCCTACCCACACCCCAAAGCAGGGCACTCCTGCTGTGTTTTGGCACAGTGTAATTGTTTTTCCATGCCAGCGCCCAAGCACCCACTGCGTTCAAACCCAGCTTGGGCAACCACAGCAGCGAAGGCGTTCTTCAAGGCTGTGACCATTCTGGGCGACAGAGAACCACAACAGGAAACCCAGTAACTGCTAAAATGCACGAGCCTTCCCGACAGCCCATGGTTTTTAACAGCCACTCTCCTGAGGCCCCCTGACACCCACCCCGCTGCCCCCCACCATAGCTCGCTGGCAGGATGTGGATTTGATTCAAGCTCCCCTTCCACCAACCCAGCTGCTGGGTTTGACGGATGCTCTTGGAGCAGAGTTTAGTGTCGGCACTATTTGCTGGTGTAAATCTGGACACAGTGGGGGAAAAAAAAGAAGAGAGAAACTGATATAAATACAGAAGATGCTGTAGGATACCAGCCACAAATTCAGAGTCACAGAGTGGCTGCATAGTAGCCCTTCCAATGGCAGTTTTGGGGCAAAAAAGTACAACAAAGAGTGGCAGTTTCAGTTAATTTCTACCACATTATCTTACATCAATATAAGCTACCCTGTAAGCAATTTAAAGAGTGTTGCCTAGATTAACATGCTTTGGGATGATACTCAGCTAGCACAAATCAATTAAATCCATGGCACTGCAACAGCTGAGGATTCAAGTAAATACACATGTATGGAAGAAATTCAACAAATAGTAAATGACCACATTTTCATCTTCATGCTTTTCTTCCAAATGCCAAGGACCCCATCCTGCAAGCAGTCCCCCAGAGTGGCATTCGAATACGTGAGTTCTGTGCATAGAGCACTAGAGGACTGGACTCAGGATTACTTTAAAAAACATAACCCTGATTCATTCTGGTCACGTAAATTAAGTTAGTGATGAGAAGAAGTCGAAGGCACTAATCCTACTGGGTAATCTATTCAAAGCTGCACTTCTTAAATGATCTACAATTTATTAGTATGACCAATCAAATAAGCATTACTTGAAAAAGGCTTTAACTACCATGGCTTTCCCATCCATTTTTATGTGTTGTAATATGGTTAAATTTAAAAGAAACAAATCAGCATAATCTTTTCAGAGCCATTTTCCAGCATGATTAAAAGCCTGGGCAAGGCACCACTGTAGAGACTGCCCTTACTGGTGGAACTGGCAACGTTGCCATAGGGGCATTGGAGCAGTGTTGTCCCGTTGCCCGTTGGGGCAAAAACTATGGGGCATTCAAAAACCTAGATGGGGTAAAATTAAAGTAATCAGGGTTTGCTGGGGAGTCTTAAAGTGCATTGATGAAAATTCTGGGAGCGTCACTGAGGGGGAAACATGGCAGCCTGAGGGGAGGCTTGTGCCCAAGAGTCTCTTTGGAAACACTCAGCCCGCAGGTCTCGGCTAGAAGCCGCTAAGATGTGGCTCCGTCTTGGTTAGGCAGAGTATCGATTTAAGGAAAACTCATTGAAATATCTGCAATGATTAGCTGTAAGACAAGATCCTCCCCCAGGCTTTACAAACAGAACTGCGCTCAGGCACAGGAGGTACAGCAAGAGTAAGCCAATCTAAACTGACTCCCTAATTTTCCATGACAATGTTGCACCTCTTTTCATATGGCATTTCACGTGGACTGAAGCCTCCTGCCACAATCTCCCCCATTTCACCTCTGACATTTAAGAAACATCCAGGAAACCCACCCGAAAGCTACAAATTAGGGACTACCAACAAAGAACAATATGCCAAATTTTGCTCCGGGTTACAGCAAAGTAAAATAAAAATTGGTAGCATTTGAAGGATTCCAAATTTCTACTGGATTCTAGACCAACATCCCTAAGCAAACCAACAAACCCCCCCCAGGATTTTGATCTAGCACCCCCAGGCATGCAACCACCTTCTCGCTACCTCCAGCTATCACAGTGCCATCTGCAATCTCCTGCTTTTTGCCAAGTATGACCGAAAATAACCCTAACACGGCACAGTAAATGAAGCGGGTTAATAAATGACAGCCAGAAGCGGGGTCTCCTCCCTCAGCCCGTCCGAAGGCTGGGGGTCTGCGGCCCGGCCCCCCCGCGGGAGGGAAAGGTGTCTGTCGCCCCCCAGTGGGTGCAGGCTCCCAACCGGGGGAGAGGTGGGAAGGGCAAGGAAGAGAGAAGGTGAGACGCAGGCAAATAAAGAGGGGGGAGGAAATAAATAAATAAATATGCAAAGCAGAGAAGAGACAGTTGAAGAGGAAACGCGAAGATGCTATCTCCGAAAGTGCCAAAAATAAAGTTTCCAGTGTCAGTCGAAGCAGGGCAACAAAGACATCCTCCTGCCACACTGGGGCTTCAGCCTCCGCTTACTCCGGGCGAGGGACACCGTCCCACCGCTGGCTGCCTCTGCTGCTCACACGTTTTGATTTAAAAAAAAAAAAAAAACCAACAACCTTCAGGGGAATTTTTCCGTAATACTTAAGCAACGGTGGGCAATGGCAAAAAGCAGCCAATGAGCCCAAATGCAGACCCAGAGGTAAACACCCGGCTGTCAAAAACCATCAGGGTTTTCACCAAAGCCTCTCCCCTCCAAATTCCACAGCAGCAGCTTTTAATGGGCTGATTTACCCTCAAACCCAAAGCCATAAAATCTAAACCAGTAGCAACTGTCATCCGGATTACACAGTCGATGACATGTCCCTCACTTTTTTTTTTCCAAGTCCAAAACTCGAAACATTTTGACATGCAAGCAATAAAAAAAAAAAACCCTGCAGTTACCAAAATTGCACTATCAACGTAACCGGCTCCTCTCAACACATTTTCTTAATGCCTTTCCCAATACGGTTAAAAAAATGGGAACTAACCAAAAAACTCCATCTTTACACCTTGGCACAAAGCGTGCTGGAATACGTGTGGGGTTGTATTTCTTCATGTTTATCTGGATCCTCTCCCACTACTTTTTTTTTTTTTTCATCAGTGCTTTCCTTTAAAAGCAGCTCTTATTAAACAGCAGAAACCAGCTTTTACAATTTCTAAATACAAAGTTTTGCCACCCTCGGAGCTGCCTAAGGAAAAGGCAGCTTGCCTTCCTTTTCATAAATAACACATACTCGGCACATTTCTTCGCCTGTGTGAAATAAATTCTCCCATGTTCTTATATGGAAACCTTGCGAGTCCTCCCACATGCCGCCTGTTACAATATCAGGCAGAGATGGGCATTCATTATCTGAAAGCCAGAGAGGGCTGAATTTTGGATCCAAGTTACCCCGAGACGAACCCAGAATTATCACCCCCTCGCACCAAGCTGAGCTCGGTTAACCTGCCCCGCGCAGTCCCTGCCTTTTTCTTTCGAGCCTCAATCACAACTTTGATTTCAACACGCCAAGGATGAACAAAATAAAAGGAAAACGAGGAGGGGTGGGAGGGGGGAGGTGGAGAGAAGAAAGGGAAGAACCAGGCAGCGGTATGACCCACCTGGTAGGCCCATTAGCATCAGATGTAGCATTGCCTGTAGCAGCCTCTTCACTGGAGGTTAGCCCACGGCAGCCAGAAAAAAATATACAGCGGGGAGGGGCGGGAAGGTGACAGAATTTAAAA
>NW_015090880.1:11763387-11800835 GCF_001431845.1 Calidris pugnax
CGCCGCCCGGGGGGGCCTCCCGCCCTGCGCCGGGGGGAGCGGGGCCGCCCCCGAGCCGGCCCGGCGGGAGCTGGCCCTCGTCCCGCGGCTGCCGGGGCGGGGAGGGGAGCGGAGGGCTGCCAGCCGCCGCGCTCCTCTCTGTATTTTTCATTTTCTATGCGTTCTTTAAAAATTACTATTATTTTTAAAAAAAATCTTTACACAAAGAGCGCCCTTCTCGCAGACAAAGCATCCCGTGGCATTGTCACCAGCGCTGCTCGTCCCTGCGCCCGGGCTTTGCTCCTCCGCTGCCGCTTTTCCCCCCGGGAAGGTGGCGAGGGCTCAGACTCCGGACCCCGTGTCGCCCAGCCAGGCTTTTGGGGCATCTGGGCTCGGCAACAGGCTCCCGCTGGAGGAAACCCAAGGGAGCGTGGCCTGGCAGGTGCCTGGGAGACCCGGTGTCTCTCTGCTTTTCTCTGTCTTCTCCCAAAAGAGCAGTCCCGGCACCGGGCAGCTCCAGTCACGGCTGGAGGACAAAGTACGGCCGGGGCGACCGGCAGGAGAACTGAGCAGGGCAACGTTTTGCCCTGCTTTGGGTTTCCTTGCACTGGAAGCTGGTGCTTTTCTCCTGCAGGCGAACGGGTACATGACTCAAATATGTCTTTGCTCTCCTGCCCGTGCCTCCTCTAGTTCTGTTAATGAAAGGATGCAGCAGCATGCAGACTCACTAGGCGTTTTCATATAACCCCTGCTGAAGACTTAGTAAGATCCTCTGTGCTGCAAAATACCGTTGCCTTTGTGGGGGCAGAGTAGCAGGGGAAAGGAGATTTGGGGCCATCTGTGTTTCACAGAAGTCCCGCAGTGCTAACCTCGCACTGGGAACAGCGGAGATGGACCAAGGAAGAGCGAACAGTCAGTCCCCACAGCCAGGACTCTCTCCCAGGTTTTCCCAGGTACAAGACCCTACTTTCCTACACCACAAACCAGGGTGGCAGTCACTGGGCATCACAGCTTTGGAGCCCATCGCCTATGCATAAGCTGCTGGGGAATCAAATTCCATCACAGCAGCCCCCAGGGAGGCCTCTAGAAAAGGCTGGTTCATGCAAAAGCACAGAGAGCTGCACCCCTTCTGCACGCTCCTTGCTGGCAGCACAGCACGCCCGACACAGCAGCCACGGTCACACGAGCAATTTTCTCTGACTCCAGTCCACTCTGTGATTTTCCAGTATCTGAGCTGCTGCGCAAAGTGAATAGGTTTTCAACTGAAAAACAGATACAGGTATAGGATATATGCAGCCGGTTGATGACATATCTCCACTCAACAGCCTGGTTTAAACTAATAACGTGATGTAGTGCATGCTGCCACCTACGTCTTCTGATTCAGGTTTCTCGTGTACTGCAGCTTCGGGTTCGCGGGCGTCCTGTGCTGAAGGCAGCCAGCATTTTGTGAGACTCCACCGGGGACCACGAACACAGGTGGCTCTGGCCACACCGGGGAATGGAGCGCCGCATTTCTCACCGGCGCAGCCACTTGTTCAGTGGCAGCGAGGATGCCTCGGTGCAGATTAGGAACCAGCAGTCACATTGGTGAAATGAAGTAGCGGCTGGAGCCTCATCTGTGCTGAGGATCCTGCCAGCACAGCTGTACCACTGACAGCAGTGGAATATTTTGCTCAAGTTCTCTAGAGGAATCAAAGCCTGTATTTTCTGTCTCTGGCTCTCTCTTGTTCTGTTGCTCCTCGCTCATTAAAAGAAAAGTCAGCCACACAAAGCACATGGTTGCTCTCTCTGTCTAAAAAAAAAAAGTAGTGTTTGGGGTAAAAAACCAACAGCCAAAGCTGTTTTGAAGTCAGAGGCATGTAAACAGTACCTGGAACTAAGTGGAATAATAATAATAATAATAATAATAATAATTAGTCCTTTTGTGTCATAAATATGCGCATTGCTGTCTGCTGTTTCATTATGAGACAGCACAACTTCTGAGAATGTGCCTGATGAATATTTGGGGGAACTCTGCTTCCAGCTGCCGCAGCGTACGGCAGCACTGATGCCTCTGGCTCCTCCAGCTCGCTTATGTAACCGAAATCACAAGCTGGAGCCCAAATTACAAAGCATAAGCATGTGTATAATATTAAGCATATAATCGGTGCCTGAAATTACTAGCCTTTTCCTGCAGGCCTGGCTTTAATCTATTAGTATTTTTACTTCTGCAGTTCTATCGATTTCAATGTGCGCTGGTGCCATTCGCAGTGTAATCAAGCCTAACCCCTTAAAAACCTAAAGAAGTTGACTAAGACAGGCCAAAATCAATCCAGCTGCAGGTAGGTGTAGTTCAAAGGACTTCTCTATACCAGATCTCGAGTGTGCGTGGTGCTAAGATGTTACAGAAAGCAGAATGTAGTGTTCCTGTGGCTGCTTGGCAGACCAGGCGGAGCGGCAGGATTGGGCACCCCAGCCCACGCACGGGTCAGCAATCCCCTGCCTTCGCGCTTTCCCTCTTTTCTTGGAGACTATTTTCGCCATTAACACGCTGAGCTGCTTTCTGGAGTTTTAAGGTGTCGGGCGCTGATACAGTGAGCGCCTCTTGTATCTGTTTAATCCAATAACATAACTCTTTTTTAATCTCTGCGTCTGGGTCACAGGGTTTAAAAAAGACACTGGGCCAAATCCCCGGCTTGGCTACGACGTGTGGAAATCTACCGAGAAGGCATGAAAGTCAGAAGAGATTCGCTGTATTTGCACCCTGTAAAAGAGGTCTCGAGGGGCAGGGATGCGCCTAATTTCACAGTTGGACGCATATTAACACAAGTGTAGGGCAGAGTTAGATCAGATTTGTCAGGTGAGGCGGATGGTTCTAAAATATGCTCATCAACAAATTCTCATTCATTTTGAGATCAAAATGGATTTAATATTTCTTGCCTTTTCAGGAGCAAAACTTGTTTTTTTTCAATGTGTGGCTGCTAAAAGGCACAAGATGTTTCACCAAGACGAAGGCAGGGCCAAGAACAAGGAGAAGTTTTTGCAGGGATTGGGAAGATTTTACAGATAAACATTAAAATATAAAAAGCAAAATTTATCCAGGCACGAAGTCCAGCAGGAATCTAGGGCCCAAGTAGGCAGTGCTGTCTGTAAAGAATGGTATAAGCAAGAAGGGCAAAAAGATGCTCTGAGTAAGTGCATCACATTAACGATTTGCCAAATACAAATTTCCTACACAGAGCTATATGGGGGCAACCTTTGGGAATCCCCTGTATGGCAAAGGATCCTGGGCTTGAAAAAGGGAGGCAGATTTTGTGAGGGATTTGCACGTCATGCAGTGACTCTGGATTGCAGATTTTAAGTGTTACTAAACCAGGGGACAGAATTGTTGCTATTGCTATTACATACCAGGATATCTCACTAATCCACACAATCCACTAAGTTGCTGCAGTTTTAGTCTGTGTTTGTTTTAGATGAAATTATGGCCTGGACAGTTAATTTTTCTTAGTTTATCCATTTAAATCATGTATAAATAAGATATCAAACAGAAATCAAAACATGCCCTGTGTTTTTGGTACACTCCCCACCACGTGAACCTTCCGCTGCTGGAGCCCCGCACCCAGTTTACAAGCCAAACACAAAGACATCTAAAAACCACGGGTCTTCTGGATAAGTAGCCCAATTAGCTTTAAATTCTATGAAGAATGTGATTTTAATGTTACGGGTGGCCTATTTTGCTTATATTTGGGACTGCCTAACCGTTATGGGATTGTCTCCACTGGTCCTTCCCTTACATCGAGCTAATTACATATTAATTTGAGGCATTTACCAAGTCTGAAAGGCTGGAGCTGGTCCTGTCCCAACACCAGCTGAATTTAGAAATGCCTTTTTGTTTACAGGGGCTGATTCTTAAAGTGAGGGGCAAGCCCAGAGAACCAAACAGCCTGGAGCCAAAGTGGTCACGCTGGCTTGTGGAAGAAGTGCCCCAAGTTAATTGACAGTCAGCTACCTGTAAATAAAACTCTCATATATCCAAAGGTTTTCACCAGGATTTTCCAGAGCTCCTGAGCAATTTGAAGTCCTTGAAAGGAATGTACTATAGAATGAAAAATATAGGTATTATTAAAGAATGTCTCCAAACTGAAAGCCAGCCAGTTTCATAAAAATGAGCTAGAAACCAATAACAGGTACTCTGTCTCCCGCTGGATGCTGTATGAACCGTATGTTTTGCATTTCTGAAGTCACGTCTAAACCAATGTTTTTTTCTTCACTGTTGCTGTTGGGAAAAACAGTAAAAGAACTATGCATAAATGAGGTTAAAGTAATCTAATTTAAAAAATAAACAGCGTGCTTTCATCTTCAATTCATATGCAGTCATTTGGGATCGAACTTTCAAAAAAATAGATAAAAATTCAGAAAGGATTTTGAAGGACGACTGTTTCCCTTTAAGATTAATGATAAACATACTTGTGTGTTCAAGGGAGAATAGATCCAGTGTTATGTAACAGGATAAAGAAACAAAATCCTTTTTCCTTAAATTAAAATAACCAGTATGTGCGTGGATTTTAGTCAATCACTGAAAATTCAGGAAACCCATTTTCTTTCACAACTGCATTCCACATGCTAAAATTGATGTCTTCTAACTTTTAAATAGAATCACAACAATTAAAGACAAAAAAGATTTGTTTGTTCTGTTCGACCAAGCTTTGCCAATAGAGGATTGTTCTCTGAGGAAAATTCTGCAGCACTTGCCTTGTGCAAAACTCCGAAGTTGTGCTCATCTTTTTATTTTATGTGGCATTACTAAATCCAGTTATTGCACTTGCCGGTTTGTTTGTTTGGTTTTTTTTCTTTTTAATCTGCTTACCTAGTACTAGATGTATGGTAATTTATCTCTTTTAATCATTTTTTGCCTGAACTAAGTATTACATAACAGTTCTTATCAAATCTTGCAGTGCCTGCCTAAATTTACCAAAAATGGGACAAGATCAACAGGTAATGGATTTTTTTTTAAATGTCGGCATTGTTCTTTGCTGGCTCGATCATATAAAATTTGCAAAAAAACACAAAATAAATTAATTTTCTACTCCATAACTTGCATTTTCTACTTCTGTATTTTACAAGAGCACTCATCCCAGAACTTCTGCATCAGAATTTGATACATACAGTTCCTCTTTATCACATGAATTCAATTTTCCAAAAGAAGGCAAACGATACTATTAATAACCAAGATACAAGCCCTGAAAAGGCTAAGTCTCTGAATACACTTGCTGCAAAAAAAAAAAAAAAATCATCTTGTTGGATCTAATTCTGGAGTTATTATTTGACACAATGCAGAACAGTTTGAGATTTGCATAGAAAGGCAGCGCTGAGTTAAGGTGATACTCACACTTGCATGGAAGAAGCACGTATGTGCTCCACTGAGCTACTTGGAGCTTTGTCTGCAGACCAAAGTAAATCCTGCTTATGTTGGTATGTCCTTGCACATGTCCACACTCAACGTTTTCAGTCCTGAAAGTAAAGCTTCAAGTCTGGGCAGTTTAAGTGATTCCTCAGTGGAGCAAGTCCCCTGTTAGCGCTAATCCAGTAGCACAAGGTGTGCTTGGAGATGATGCACATTTTGAACATGCTTCTTTCCTTGCTAATAAAATACCCACCACACTGCAGCTAAATATTCTGCTGCTGCGTGGCCTGCAGAGAGATCTCCTCACAAGCAGAACAGGTCCTGCAAAACTGAGGGGTTACACAGATGCTGCAAAGGTGCTCTGAAAGCTAGGAAGCCATAGAAGATGTAGGCTAGGAGGTGGGCAAGAATTTGTGGCAGACCCGCTCTGAAAGCAGTAAAAGATTGGCAGGGTCTGAGGCTGCCATGCAAAACCATTTCCATTTCCATTTGGAGCTGGTCACCGAGCTGGGCAGACTTGGCCTGACCACATCCCAGGTGACAGCGGGCACCGCAGTGGAAAATAGCCCAGAAATTTATGGTGGTGAGCTCACTGATGCAGTCGAGCCCTCTCGACTTACGTGACTGATCCAGACAAGCCGGTGGATTAAACTCACCGAAGAGGAAGAAGAGTGATCACTCAAGTGAATTCATACATGCTCATATTTCTTTTTATTTGCTTATGGGTCCCTCTGCTCCCTTCCCTCTCAAAGTGACGGTGAAACACTTATGAAGAGTGTATAAAAAATGATTTTAAAGTACCTAGTTTATTCTGACAAATTACATTGGCAGGTGTAGGCAAACACTAAGAGAAAATACTGTAAGAAACGAAACCATTCCCAAATGCATGGTTTTACCGTTTCAGGCAGATAGAGTTTCTAGCTAGGTGAATTAATGCACTGCATGCAGAGAGAGAAAGGGCATCAAATGCTTGAGCGTCCAGAAAAAATAGACATTTTCAAATCAACCCTGCAAGCTATCCAGTAACTGCTCATCCAGTTACATGATTTTAATTAACAAAAACTGGAAAGCAAACATGTAATATAAACTCAAAAAACCAGCGCTTTGGTTTTCCAGCCTACCAGTCCAAATGCAGAACAAATTGCTTGCATCTGGTGGCTGGGTAGCTCTTCGGGAGCTCGGCTTTTCACCGGCCAAGCAGCATCCACTGTACTACCCCCTTAGGGTGGCTCCGGGCACCTCCATGCCCACTGTCCTTTGGCACAGCCCGGGCACAAACACTTCCAGCATTGCCCGCGTGCTCCGAGGAGGATGCCTCGGCTTTCACCTCGGCGGTGGCACGTCGCTCCGGAGGGCGGCAATGTCAGCGTGGAGAGGCCAGCGGCTCGCAGGCCCGGGTGACCTTGAGCCTCCCTAAGCAGTTACCTTTTCTGGGCCTTTGGCATGCTCTCAAGTGATCTTTCAGCCAGAACCTCCCCTGCCTAAAATAAATCCAGCAATATTCACTGCGGCATCCCTGCGCTTCTCTTTTGGGATACCTGACTCTGATCTCCCAAACCTGGGCAGACGCAGGTTTTGGAAAGTTTGCCCCGGGTGCTTCCTGGGCAGCGAGCTCCTGACCTGGCCCCAGGCCAGGGTGACTCACTTGCTGTTGTTATGAGGAAAGGCAGAGTTTTAGGGACTTTTCCTGCCTGTCCCTATATGCTAATGGTGTGTGTAGCTGCTGTGCTCTTTAGAAGTGGCCTTGACAACAGTGGTATTTTTACAAGGCGTTTTCCCCCCACCTCCTGGAAGACTGACCCATTTAGGAAGAAGAGAAGCCAGAGTGAGGGGTTTTTCTTCTTGGGCCCTTTCCAAGCTTTCGGTGTGGGGCCAGTGGCAGAAGGGGCTGGTGGCCAGGGACAGAGCCGTGAGGTGGCACAGCCCCGGGAGCCACACGGTTCCCGAGCAAGCAACCACAAATGCTGAGGAGATTAAAAAAATAACTCCCAAACACCCATGCGCTGGCAGCCTCACCCTGCCTGGCCAATGCATGTCACGTTCCCAGCCTTCCTCTTGAAGGCCCAGCATGTCGCCATTGAGTCCCTCCAGAAATAAGGAGAGTTGACAGGACCGAGGGACATGACCAGGGATTCAGAAGCAGCCACCACTTTGTGTTTGGCTCCTTACTGATTTTAGAAATACTTCTCTTTCTGAAAATTGTCAGTTATTTACTGTTCCCTAAAAAAAAAAATATAATGATATCTGATCTTCCCTTCACATGTGGTTAATAAAATTTGCTGGCAGTTTATTTAAAATGCCGATCTAAGCCAAGTAGCATGTAATTGCAAAGCTGTGTTAACGTAAAGCAGTACACAACATGAGCTTGTAAGGCCTCCCTCCAGCCCCCCGAGGCTCTCTCGGTTACCTCAGGCTCAGGTTTGTGGGGAGCACAGCAGCCCCTTGGTCCTGCAGCTATTATGCCAAACACAACATGATGGGTGTTGATGCCTCCCTGAAACACACCGACACACAGGAGATCACACCAGGATCCCTCCAGTCTGGCAACTACACATTCAGCTAGGACTGCCCCTGGAATGAGCATGTTTTCCCTGACAGGCATCCAGTCCTGGTCCTATAAATCAAGAAAGCAAAGGGCTGGCTGGGTCCACCGTTGGGCCAGGTGCCCTTACCCTGCCCAGCAGGCAACTCCAACCAGGCATTCCACCCCTGCAGAGAGCGGCTGCTACCTGTCTCTCCCAGCCAGAGCAATCCTGCTTTGTAGTCTACATGGGAGGACATGAAGAAGACGGGGAGGGGGAATGAGCTCAGCACGAAGCACTAGAAATTCAGCTTTGCACCTCTAAATCTGTTTGGCCAATGCTAGTCAGCTCTGATTGGTATTAAAGCCCAATTGTATCACTTGCTGATTGTTAAATGGCCTAAAAATGGTTAATATTTTGTGCATGGTTGGTCACAGGCTGCCTGTAGCACTGCGCAATTTTGTCTTACTGTCTGTGTGACCCAAAGACCTGAAGTTCTCTTACTTTTACTCCTTCATGTTTGCTTGTCAAGCTTGTTAAGATCATGGAGAGAAGTGTGAAAACTTGTCCCCAGGCTCCCACGTTTCCTTGGGAAGCACATCCCAGTGACCCCCAGCAGGTTGAGGATGCCCTTGGTGATCACAAAGTCACCCTTGGTCCATGTCACCCTGCAGTTAGTGCCGGCAGAGGGGACATGGGCGGTGGGGGGAGCTGATGGAGGAGCTGCGTGGCCAGGCTGGGTTGTAGCAGCAACTGGGTGTCATTCGGAGCAGTGAGGCCCTGGGGTTGCCCAATGACAGAGTGGAGTAAACCACCGAGCAGAGGCACATAGTGGAGGGTGTGGTGGGCCCCTGGGAGATTTTCTATCCAATGCCCCCAGAGGTCCTGCGAAGCTGCGCGGAGGCTGGGATGGTGTTTATGGAGGCACATCCACTGGCCTGCTGGAGCTCAGGGCACAGACACTATCACCAACCAGAACAGCAGACACTGCCACATCCCCGCTCCACTTGGATTAAACTCAGGTTTTCCCCTCAAGCTGAATTCATGCCACCCTGGAGCTCCTGGAAGCTTTGCAAATGTTGCTGCCTAAATTTCACTTCCCTACTGGGAGACTAAGCTCCCAGTTCTCCCAGTAAGATACAGGTTTGAATCCAGGTCATATTTCTGCTGTTCTCCCCCAGCATCACAGCTGTTTGCTCCAAACATGAAGATATTTTTGCAAGAGCAAAAGCATGAATTATTTCAAACTTGCCTCAGGATGAATTTTCAAGGGTACTGCGGAGACTGTTTCCACAACAAAACGGGAGCTCTTCTCCTGCTGAACCGTTCATGTTACTTTCATGAACGCTAGAAAAGAGGCTGGCTTTTTTGAAAATATCAGCAGATACCTGGAATGGGAATTTGTTTCCATTAAATCCTTTGGAAGCTATTGTTGTTGTTGTTGTTGTCTAATCTGACCGAAAGTTCAATTTGGCAATTTTTATTAGACCTTGCTTTTAGGTATAGGCAATTAGCTTAACAAAATAGCAGATAGGATCTCTGCTGTGTTTGCAATGCCTGTTGCTCTGATTCTTACCTGGTGGGAAATGGCTTTGGAGGAGCACAGCCACATCTTTGTAGCTGTTTACATCACATTTCTGACAGAGCTCCACCCTGCTTTCCCCATTCGTACTTTGTTTTTCATGAATAAAGGTCATGGCATTGGCATCACAAAAAATATTGTTGCTGCAGAAGGAATTCAGCTGTCCCCTCTGGGTTATAAAACAAATCACATGACAGGACAGTAATGCACTGAAACGTTGGCAGGGCAGAAATCAGAGATGGAAGAGAAGCCTAGGACCCATGGAGATGTCTGCAGGCCTCCAGCATCCCGCAAGTGCTGGGCTGCTGCATCCTGCATAGTCTAATATTTTGCACAACCCAGTTTTAAACGTACCCCAGCTGTTTTTAGAGGGTCTGTTGTGGGTACCTGCCTCCCAGCTTAACGGGCCACACTGCTGGAACTTGTTTCCTAATAGTCAAAGGGCATTTTCTTTGCATCGATGTCATACCGTTACTCCAACACCTTCCTGCAGCTGTTGTTGGGCCAGGACACGTGGTTATGAGACACCTACCCCCCTTTTGGGGTGCTGCACAAGACACGGCATGGTGAGGGCACCCAGGTGCCAGCAACTAGGCTAAGTCACTGGCTTGTGTGGGACTCTGACCTGGTTGCATCCCAGCTACACTCTACATCTTTTTGGCCATGCTCTATCTAGATCAGGGAATAAATGTATAGCAGCTACATCCCTTGACTCAGCTATACAGTAAATAAGCCCTTTTCCATGTTTCTGTATAAAAATCCACACTGACCTTCGTGTTTGTGCTTGTGTCAGAATCCACACTTGCCTTTTGGTTCAAAAGACATTCTTCTAATCTTTCGTTACAGGTGAGTCTCTCAAGCTCTCTGATGTTTTCTCTTCCCTTTAGCCTGCTGATACTTTCTAGCAAGGTGGTATTTTAGCAAGCTGCAAGATTCCAGGAGTAATTTAATCACCAACTCTTCCAGAATCACAGCCCCAAACTGATGGTACATATTTTTATGATTTTTTTGGCATATAACATATAAAAATCTGAATTGTTCCAAGAATATGAGGGGAAACTAGCAGAAGTTGCTGTATTATTGTTACCGTCAAGTACACACGACAGAAACCAAGCAAGAGCTCAATATCCAAAGCACTCAGAACACTTTTAGCAGGAACACTACTCAAGCAATCCCCAATTCAGAGAGTTCAGTAGCAAGTGTATTGGAAAAGAAACTCCAGGTTAAGGAGATCTTGAACTTTCCTTCTCAGGATCACACTAATATGAGAGTAGTAAATCAAATTCTACAGAAAAAGTTGGAGATTTCATTATTAAACAGCCTAGATGTGAATTATTATTTTTTTTTTTAGTAAGCTAAAGTCTCATGGAAGATATGTTTGAAACTGACAACTGCCCGAATAATAATGAATACTAGTTTTTACACAGTATTTTAACATAATCCCAGAAATTATAATTTAAGGAGTTCAAATCTTCCTTGTTGCAAAGCCCTCAGGATTCATGTGGCAATAGCCAGTGATCAGATAAAATAGAAGCAACTAATAAAGTGTTTCATCATTAGAAAAATTTCCAACACCGGAAGATTTTGCAAATCACCCAGCAGGTTTTGCACATCCTCTGGCATTTGAGATTTTGTCGGTAATGAAAGCTGAGTGAATAGTGAATACACTATAAGGCTTAAAACAGGCTCAGGGTGTACAGAAATTGTATTTTAAGGGAGTTATTAGAATATAACCAAAAGTTTTTTTTTCTTTATAAAGCAGTCTCCTCTCGATTATTAACAGAATAAAAGTTGCTTCAAAAATAAAGAGGTTTTTTAACATGAGACCATCACACTCCGATTTTCCCTTAGCATTGACTAAGAAGTGGTTGCAGTTACATCCCCATTTAAGGTTTCCACACCTCTTAGTGCTTTGCATTGTATTTCCTCCATGAAGTTTCATAACTTCTGCTAACCATGTAGGCCTGGGAGGCCTGCAGAGCTCATCTATGCTCCATAGGAAGTGGTTTTGGTGTTGCTCTGGCAACCTTAAATCAGTACTGAGTAAGCAGAGGTGCTGCTCAGCAGAGAAATAACATCAAACTCTTGCCTGTACATCCTCAAAATTATTAAGAATGGAGGTAGCAGTTGCGATGATGAATGCTAATACACTCCAAAGAAATGGCAATTCTGTCTCTTTTACTGCTCCACTACATTTTAATTTGGTAAAATTTCTAGTCCTGGCGCTGATTGCTGCAGTGCACTCTTGATGACTGAGGAATCGTTGTTTCCTTTGCTCTCATTGTCCCCAGATACGAACTAAGAGTGGATACAAATCCTTTGTAACTCTGCGGTAACGTAAAAGGAGAAGGATCTCACCCACTGGAGAATCCAGGCCCTCTTTTGCTTTACTGCAGACCTGACTGCATTTTAAGAGAAAGAAACTAATCCTCCTTTTTTTTTATTTTTTTTAAGGTTTTTATCATGAAGCTCCTTCAATTCACCCATGTAAAGCATTTGGGGATCATCTGGTGAAAATTCCTAAAGAAACACAAGGTATCCCTGCTGCTTGGGTTGGAAAGCTAAGGCTCAAGCTCTGAATAGAGAAGTGTGCTTAGAACAAAGAGGTTTTGAACACAAAACCAAATCACGGCAATGCATGCTGACAAACACTTCATCTGCCTGCTGCCGTTTACATTTTTCAAATACACATGGAGTATTGTCGAGGACCTTGGCTACCTTTGTCTGTCACTGAGCCAAGCCTATTTAAGCTTTCTTCAAAACTAGTCCCTGCTGCCACTCAGGTATTTCTTGCTGTTGGTTTTGTTGCCATTCATCTTTCAATTGTTTCCAGTCTGCAAGCATCCTTCTGGTACCAAAACTGAATAGAGTATTTCAGGCAGCTGTAAAAGGGCATTGAAAGAAAGTCTAAGCCTCCGTCCTCTGTGACTTTTACACAGTCAACCCCTATGTCAGACCTTGGTTTAGGTCTACACAAGAGAGGTGTTGCCATGTCTGATCGGTTTGGGTTCTTTTTTTCCCCTTTGGTTTTGATTCTTTCCAGTTTTCTGGATAGATTTCACACAGCTTGCCACCACAGCTCTAGTGGACAATAAAAAAATGTATGGGAACTCCTCCAAAGTACGTGTTTGCAAGGAGTGCTATGCCAGGAACATCATTACCAGAGTCCCAGTAACTAATCCAGAACTGATGCCATAACTTTTATGTGTACCAGGGGCACTGGAACCCATGCTGAAATACTTGGCAAGTCTGCCCTTAAATTAGGATATATTCTATTGATATTGGCTACAATCGACCACAACATTCCTTGGTTTTGAGGTAGTATTTCTGAAGGGGGAGGGTTTGCGATGCCAGTTCTTGTCATGTTTTCCTGTCTCACCCTATCTCCAAGCCCAGCTAATCTGATGATATCCAACTGTCCTAATGAGCTGCATCTACTTCTAGACCGAAGCGTTGACAGCTGCCTGTCCTATTGCCAACAAAAACTTCTGAGACAACTGTATCTCATTCCTACAAGTACGCAAATTGCTTAGTTTCCAGCCCAAATATGAGACATAATGACACTTCTTTTCATTGATCCAGGTCTAAAAAAAGGTGTGTCAAGAATGCACTCAATCATTTTCTCACGTGCAGTTTAATCCCTCAGCTGGAAATGAGGTTTCTGTGTACTGGTTACAGAGGAGAACTCAAGGGCTCATGTCCCTTACAGCAGAGGTACAGTCACATGGGCTAAGGTCAGTGAGAAGGACATGTTCCTCCAATTAATGTTGGCATGTGTTTACTTGTATTTTTATACATTGCTAATTCTCCCATTTGCTGCTCTTGGATTCAGAGCATATGGCAAGAGCTTCAGCTTGTTCCTACTCAGGTAGGATTTAACACCCTTAAATCTTCACCAAGACCTAGCCCAACTTACACACATGGGATTCACTTTCTACCCCACAGATAAGGCCCAAAGCTGATGGAGCCGAAGGCTCATCAGGCTTTCCTTCCCCTGGACTGCAGGTCCAGAGCACTGAAACTGGGTAATAGGTGAGCAGATAAGAGAAGGCTCCCAACAAGCCATTAAAAACTAGTCATAGCCTTCTACAGAGAAAGCTATCTGAAGCAGAGAATGAATTTGCAGGTTAAATTTTGTCTTTGGTGACTTCAGTGACCACAGGAACAGTATACAAAAATCCCCAGACAAAGAAGGAGAAGAGACGCAGAGGAACACTGATCTTGATCCAAATGTGGTCAGAATAAATAGAAGCAACACCTCCACTGACAGTTGATAGGGCAACTTGTCTCCAAGCAGAAATAATAGTTTTCCTTGTCAAAAGAAAAACCCACGTCTACCCTCTGCCCCTCATAACTTTTACGACTTGCCAGATTCCAGGAATCATGGAAAACACTACTGAGCCAGGGGCCAAGGAGCAGAAAAACTAGGGGAAGCACATCTAGTCCTGGCAGACTCCTGTAGCAGTCCAGGTCACCGGCATGGCCTCTCCCATGCCAGTCTTTCCCACTCTGTTTTCACAGCTGAAGGTAGAACCTGTTTCTCCAATTCAGCTTTTCCTCAGTAAGTTCCTCACACACATACAAGCAAAAAAGCTCAAGACTCTTGTTAAGATCAGGCTGGGAAGAAAGAAAGAGTTTGTTATTGTTGTATGTTTTTTCTTTTTTTTTTTTCTTCTTAATTCTTGGGATGTGCTCAAACATTACAACGGTGGAGACCATATAAGTAGCTAGATTAGAGCAGCAGACATAACAGTGGTATTGGATACAGAAATAGCAGCCATTGCCAGTTCCATGGAAAGAGAGGACAAATGAATAAACATTGATGATAACATCTGAAACCACCAGGCTTGGAAAAGCCTCTTTATTTTAGGAATAATCCACTGAAAGATGCCAGGGCTAGATCTGACCAGCTCTGACTTTTTCTCAGGCATATAATTCCCATTGAGGAAGAAAAGGATGTTGAGGATGGATAAATCCAGGAACCTTCTATGCCATCATCTTTTAGTCACTAAGCTCTAGGGACAAATACAAGGATTTGCTTGTTTGGTAGGGCTTATTTTTGTTTTTGTTTTTTTAAACTGTAGTTTTTCCTAAGCATTTTTTTCCAGATGTTTTTCATGTCAAAAAATTGCATGCAGTCCCAGAATGACATACAAATTGAATGCAAAGGCAAGCAAAAAATCCAGATAGGTCCATCTCTCAATATCTCTTAAGTTACAGGATGGTCTCATCTCTACAAGACCTCCTCCTGCGTTAGCAAATCTAACACACTACCAAGAATAAGGCAAGGAAGAATCCAGGAGGAAATGGTAAACACATTGACTGGATGTCAGTGCAACTACACTGTAAGTCCTATTCCAGCCTGTGGGGCTGGAAAGGTATTTTCAGTGTCTGATATTATTTAGGAAGATGTTTCTGATGGAACACAGGCTGTGCCATTCCAGGGAGGGAGAAATTGCCTTCTTCAAGATTACTGAAAACTTACTAAATAAGAAGCTTTCTGTATTTTTTCACAGCTGGAGAGCAATCGTTGCAACACAATTAGAAAAGCCGGAGGCTGAAAGAACAGAAACTCTCTGATTTGACCCGAATTCTTTACATTATAGCTGGTGTGTGCAAAATGCATCTGAGTTCTGTGAAGTGCAAGATACTGTATATCTCTGTCTGCCTCAGCAATATTTTGAGCTTTACATTGAGCTGAGTGCTCAAATCCTGGAAGGTGGCATTGGGAAGCCATCCCTTGGGACACCCTTGGTGTCAAATTCTTTGAGGATACTTGAGTAGACTATGCAAAGGGATCACTTAATGTGTCTCAGAGAGGTGACATTTACCTTCTATAGGCACCAGGAAGACCATAGATTATAAGACTGTGCCCAATTTTGGTTTCCTCAGCAAAAGAGAAGTACTGAAAAATAAATCCAAGCATAACTGCAATGCAGTTTTAAGAGGCTTGAGATACTGATTCAAGACGGGGATGCCTAAAATACACGTTTAGGGTGAAATGCCGGTACCATGAAAATCAGCAAGAAAATCTCCTGGTGACTGCGTTGGGACTGTATCCATACAGTTTATCCAGACAAAGACAGTATAAACACCAGAGGCTCAATTGTCCCTGAGCTAACAGTGCTCAGTTGTTTAAGCGCAGGAAACGGCCCACCCTTTTCCCACCTTTGTACACCCAGGCAGGGGTCAGACGCAGTGTGGCTGCCACAAGGGCAAGGCTGATCCAAGCGAACGTCTGGCATAGGGTGACCAAGGCAGGGAGATGGCAGAGCCGCTGCCCTGGAGCTCTCTGAGTGATTGCAGAGTAGGCCACAAAGGGGGCAAATGTATGGCAAATCTGTGAAAAAGCCCTGTGGCTGAGCAGATATGCTCCACCAGTTGTCTTGGAGAAACTGGATTAAACCACTGCTCAAGACACAGTTTTCTTTCTTAAAGTCAATACTCAGGTGAAAGAAAGGTTTAAACAGTTGCCCTTATAAGGGGAAGAAGTCCAAGGAAGCAGAAGTACCACTGTCATCGACACAACACATCCCACTTCCTTCCAGTATCTTTTGCCATCACAACAGGATCCTCAAGCAATTATTTTTAATTCAGGATTGAGGTGATTTCATCTTTCACGTTCATTATCTGAGTAAGCAAGTACATACTTCTCTTGTTCTTCATATTTGTCCTGATTATTCACCCTTGGTAATGGAACATATAACAGGAGAGGGAAGGTGTGAGTTCACTGCCAGGGAGTGCCTCCGCAGGTACAAAAATCAAAAACCATGATGGAAGAGAAAACTATCTTTTCATTTTTTCTTAACTTAAAAACTCAAGGCAAAACAGTTGCCCAGTCCTCTACAGAAGCTCTGCACAGATTAAGCGTTGTGAAGCCCCTCATCTTGGGAGTAGCAAGAGGAGGCATCAGAGCTGAATTTCCATGCTACAGACGTGCACACATTTAATCCGGTTGTGGTTTTCTTAATATGCAAAGATCCCAAAGTCAGCTCTGATTCGACTCATCAGTTCCAGCTAATTTTCAAGCTAAGGGCTCTAATAAGCAGACTCAAGAGCATCTGGGCAAATTTAGCTCCAACCAATTTGCCTCTAGAACATCCTTTGAATACATTTGCATAGTCTGTGTTCACAAAGCTACATAAAACATGCCTTGCCAGCTGCTGGCGGGGCCTCTCAGCCTGGCACACTGCTCTCGCTGATAAATACCCACTAAAGCCTTGACAAAGTGCTTAGAGTCACTCACCTTTCCTTTACCTGATATCAAGTGCACCCCTGTAAAATGGTGTGCAGCAGATGTCAAAGTCTCGAATAAGGATGGTTTAGCCAGTGGGCGGGCAGCGTGCAGGCAGGGGGCTCATCGCCCCACATCACTGTGCTGCAACCTTCACCTAACGATAGGATATCTGAGAGTAAGAATGTAGAGCAATCGCTGCCACCCACACTTGGCTTTCCCACTGCAGCACAGAGCCAGATTTGATAGTCCCTTTGGTGATCCAGGCACATGCCCATTAAGACAGGTTTATTTTAAAGAGGTGAGGTAGCAGCTGAAGGGTGGTGGGAATCTTTTAGCATTCCCAAAACAGGCAGCGTTTGAATGAACAATCTACAGATGCAAACGCCAGCGGACGTATTGGCAATAACCCTGTGCTAGAGCCTTCGTGAACTTTGAGCACTTGCTGTTTGGTGCCTAATTATTGTCCCTATAGCAGTTCATTATTTACCGCACATTGGGATCTAGGGATCCCGGTCAGATTCGGAGTCCTTTTGTGCCAGGTGCTGCACAAAGACAAATGCCAGTTCTGGTAGATCATATGAGCTGAGGCTCTGCAAAGTCTTACCCATGTGCTGAACTTTCTGTACAGCTGTAACTTCACTTGGTTCAGTCTGATCTGTGCAGATATGCAGCTCTATTGTGTTCTAGTTCATTATCTATTTAACACCTATTGAACTCTCTGCAACTGCTTAAAAGCATAAAGCAAATCATGCGCATAAATGTTTGTAGAATGTGGGGCTTAATAAAGACCAGCAGCAATATAGGCAGAGGAAAGCTTGAGAGAGAGGGAAGATAAAAGTAACCATAAAGGGAACTTGTGATTACATAGACTAGCTACATACATAATTTGTGGGCTTCGCGGTTTGGGAATTCTGTTTGTTTGCTTAATGTAAATGAGCAAGAGAATTTAAAGAATCTCTACCACCTACTGAAGCCAAGAACTGAAATGTTGTAGGCCTCACCCCGTGCATTTATAAGTCTTTCCTTGTTCAGCAAAACACTTGGCCACGTTTTGCACTCTAAGAGGAGAATACCAAACAGCGTGTTTTCTGCAAGAACTGGGAGCTGCTTACCCACAAAGTACAAACCCAAATAAACATGCTGTCCCCCAAATACTCCTGCACACAATGAACATAAGGAGGGAGGACTCCTGTGAGGTTTGGGGGTGTTTTTTCTTTCAATATTTGTGAACTCCTTTCTGTGTTACTTGACTAGCTCTAACCAAAAGCCACCTTTGGAAATGTTCTGTATTCAGCCTCTAATTTAGATGTACCCGATTTAGATGCAAGTTCTCACCATGCATCACTTTTAGAACAAGTTTCTTTGTAAGCTGTTGACAGAAAATATTTATAGTCCTATTATAATCGAGTAAAAAATGTGAACTGAGTAATGGATGTAATATCTTTTCCTTTGGTTTACTGGAGTTTATTTCCCTGTTGTGCAAAGTTTTGTCCAGATTTTTAAAACAAATTCATTTTGTCTTGACTCATGCTTTTTATTCTCCGTGAACAGTTTAACAAGCTGAAGTTTGGAGAGTTTGCAGACTGCGCCTGTTTTGGAGTGGCAATATTTCCAGGGAACCAGGATTCCTAAAACCAATTATGTTAATCAGAAATGTGTTGTAACTCCTCTGCTTTGGGAACACTGAGATAACAGGTCACCTTTAACTTACTGACACACTTTGAATTTTGACTACTGAATACTTGCAACAATCTACACATTGACTATCAGCTATTTGTAGCACTCGGCAAATAGAATAAAAAAGGTGAAACTGAATGATTTTTTTATCAGCTCTCTGCAGGTCTAAAAGTCTTATTCAACAAAGAGTTTCTATACTTGCTGAAGTTAAGCATACACTGAAGATAAGCATAAGCCTGAAAGCTTTGCTGAGTTCATACTCGGTTAGGTATGCTTTTACAGTTTTTGCTTAATCTGGGCCAGAGCTAACAGCTGAGAAGTGATACTGAGTGTAACAACCGGGACTCCAGGGAGGGTGTGGATGCTATTTTTGACCCACTTAAATTGACTGCTGTTCAAGTTTTGTGTCAGTTACAACATGTTACAAAGATACAGACTCTACAAACAGGCCCAAGTTATCTTCTTGATTTAATGACACCTCACTTTCTTACAGGTCTCCAGAGCCCCTTAGCTTTTTACCTTGCCTGGTGGCTTTCTTTTCACCCCAGTGTGCCAAGCTGGCTGATCTCATTGAATATTGATCTGTGAAACGAACAAGCCTTCCCTTTATTTAACATGGGTCCTCTTTGCTCTTCCTGGCATTGGATCATTATTACGTCTGCAGGGAGGGTTAGCTTTTAATCTGCGTGTTATTGTAATGTGTCTCCATCAAGATAGAGGCATGCCCCGGCAGGACAAGGTGCTGTGAAAGTTCAGGTTGTTGCTGCTAGCTTCCAGCAAAGGAAATTAATTTTCAGCCACCCATGTTGAGTTGCCAGTGGCCAACGCAGAAATCTTTTGTTGAAGAGAAGCTACTGGACCACTGATGTTTACACCACTTGAGATGCAGCCCAGCCAGAGCAGCAAGTCAAAGGCCAAATCTTGAATTTCCTTCTGAAGGCTTGATCTTGTTAAGCTTGACTTGCCTAAGAAATCTTCCTTCATAACATTAACCCTATTGATTTCAACATGCACCCAATCCTTCTCCTACAGAAATTCTCCGTGAATAGAGTAAGGAGAAGCCAAAACTTGTGGATTACACCAGTGAAAGAATATGCTATGAAAGGGCATTACGGGCTTTAGGAGGAACAGAACAGAGCACAGTACACGATTATAAATCACAGGTTCATGCTCTTAAACCAAACGCAAGATCCTTACAAACTTCCCTCTGAAAGGAGCAGGAGGAAGGCCATCAAGGCTTAAGTCAATGCTGCATTGCAACAAACCTTTGCCATAACTTCGGTTGACAGTTCTCCCACTCTACCTGTCTGTAGACAAACCACACTTTCTGAAGGCTTTTATGACCTTCACATACAGACCTTGCTCTTTCCAACAAAAGCAAACAAAGCTGCCAGCTCACGAGGAAAGACATTTAGATTATGACAACCTGCTGACACACATGATAAAAGTGTTTTTTTCAACTCAAAATAGCCAGAATACCCCTATGAAATATTCTTTCTCACACAACATGCTGTTTTCTCATTATGTGTGTTGACATTTTTCAGACTGACCTCAGCTAGATATTTTGTTCCGGAGTCCCCATTTAGTGGAACATTTAAACAATAACACTTTGAAGCATGCTCAGTCTCTCTTTTGAAGTCCATTCAGGCTCTGCCCTAGGGTCAGCAGGCGCATTCCAGCAATGATGCACGGACCATCTGCTGTACAAGTTTAAATCCCACTGGTCCTATACCTAGAGGTACTAGCGTGTTGCATAACTTGCACTGAAAAACAGCCTGTCAGTTCAGACGGGGTTTGGATTTATTCCTATAGCTCTCTTATCCTCCCACTGGAGGGCCTGCGCACAGTAACCTTTGAGTGCGGTTTCTGGGGACTACAAATTAATGAGATAAATAATAAGAAATGACATTAAGTTCTTGCATTCAAAACCTTTATTTTCCTTTTCCCATCTACACCCTGGCTCTGTGATTCCCAGAACTCATTGTTTGGCATCTCATATAGGTGCCTTCCTATTCCTGACTTCCACTTAGGTGGGCTCTGGCTAAATTACTTAAATAGTGGTCCACAGTTTAGTATCAATTGCTGAACAAGGGAAAACCAGGATGGTGCAATAGGAAGGGCGAGCTTTCCAACACAATGTCAATGATTCAAATGACCAATGACCGTTACTTGGGTAGGAATCTGGCATTGAAAACACGACAAAAATCTGTGCCAAAATATGTCTTTGTCTATATATTTAATCCATTGTGCTTTAATGTTAACTAGTCATTATTAAACTTAACAATGCATTGGCTAAGGTTAATGTATTTCAGACCCAAGCACTGTTGGTCTTATTGATGCTATGTAAACATAGAGGAAGGAGTGGTCCCTGCCCTCGGGAGTTTAAAATCTAAACTTGGACAATACACTTCAAACATATGGTATATCCTGCAGGCTGAATTACCAAACTTCAATCAGCATTAGCCTTAACAATTAATTTATGTTGCACATATGTTCTGCATTTGGGGGCATTAGCCCTGATGGGCCCCTTGAAGGAAATGTGAGTGTATGTACATGCTGACCTTTTAATGATGGCAGAAGGACACAGCAACGATCAGGAGAAGGCCAGTCAAGACCTGTGGGATGGAGCATGGCACGAAAGCGAGCATGGGAGAGGGACATAAATAGGGTAAAAAAGAAGGAGACTTGGAAGTTGTGTAGCGTGAGTGAAGAACAGCCATAGCAGAGCAAGTTTTTCAGAGCAGCTCTAGCACTAGTTGAGCACCAAAATAAGTGGGCACATTTCCACTTTTGAGTATCTGTCACTTATTTAGATGCCTCCTTGGAAACTGAGCTCTCCGGAAAATCTGTCCTCAACGGTGGGTGCTGAGCACTAGACAATCTGGCCTGTGCATTTTCTCAGTATGTGGTTCATCTGTTCTAAAGAACAAGTCCTTCTGGAAATGTAAAAAAAAAAAGGCAGAAAGAAGTGTTGGATACAGAAAAGCACACAAGCTGCCTTGTGGGCTAATGATCAAGAAAGGCAGAACAAGCAAAATTTCATACATCTGATGAAGTCAAAAGTCTAACCACCAGGACCCCTTACAAACATTGCAGTAGTCCAGGAAACAGGGTGGACATGGGTTAAAGCACTGAGTAGGAGTCAGAAGATACAAATTGGATGATTTCCTTCATCTCCCTGCTCAAAATGTTCTTATCTGTCCAAAAAAAGAAGTGGAACAGGGATATCTGCCCCACTACCCTACAGGAGAAAACTGTAAGCATTAGTTAGGATCAAAATACGGCCTCAGATGGAAGAAGCAGCCCATGGGGTTGAAGGGAGATCCTCTGAGGCCTTCTGCCTCCACAAAACAGAGTTGAAAACAACGTAACAGAGTGTGAAGGGACATAAAGTGGGACATACGCATGAAGAGCATAATGTGGGACACACCCCCATGTACGCAGAAATCCAGCCCCCAGCTGTGGAGGGACATAAATCCTCCATTCATTAGCCACGCTCATGTGATGTAGCACTTGCGGTGGCCAGTCAACCTTTTAGTTAGACCTCCTCAGACCTTGCTGTCACCCCTGATCCCTGTGAACCAACGTGGTCGCCTTTTGCATAACGCCCCTCTCGCTTTGCGTCACCTCCGAACTTGTCCTTGAGTCTCCCTGGTGGGATCCTGTAAGAGGATTGGGTGGGCCAGGAGGGAGAAACTCCATTGTTTGAGCACAAAAAGCCACGTTCATTAGTAGGCATGCATCTTAGAATCAGTCATGGAAAAAAAAAGAGTGGATTTGCCATTAAATCGGATATTCTTGGAGGTTTTCCTCACACAACTCCCTCTTTTAAGCTAACAGAAGCAATTGAGAGACCTGCCCAGTAATTTCTGAGTTCTAGCCCCAGCTCTGACATTAACTTTGAAGCCAATATAATCCTCTTGTTCCCTACAATAAGGCCTCAATTCTCCACTGCCATAAATCAGCCTAACTCCTTTCACGTAAGTTAGTGTTACCCCATTTAAAGATTTGGTTCAGAAATTAGGGCACCATGGGGCAGGGTCCTGCAGAAATACCCAGGAAAATCTGGTCCCCGGAGAAGTTCATACTCAAACCAGCAAGATGTGTACTTGTGAGTCGTTCTCATGACATTTTAGGCTCACAGAGCTGTTACCTCCTGACAGGACATGTTCTTCTGAGATCCAGGCTTATGAGTGATGGATATCTCTCAGGATAATTAACCGTCTTCAGTTGCTCCTGCCAGAGAAAGGAGGGAGCTTTGCAGTGCCCACTCCACAGCCATAGATTAATTCTACGGAGGAGCTGCCAGAGACTTGCTTGGTTCTTGATCCAGTTCAAAGGGGTCAGGTCAGGACCTGGTAATTACCCAAAATTTAAACAAGGTTCCCAGTTCAAATCCATTGCCATTTTCTGGTTACATTTGCCCTCCTCTTGGTAAACAGCAAACATTTTCTTGGAAACAGTCTCGTTTCTTATGCCAGTGGCAAAATAAACCCCAGCTCATCATGGATGTGTCCTTTCCAAAGAATTACCACAAAAATGTCTGAAACCCTATAAAGGCTGTTAATGACTCTAAATCTCCATAGGGCTTTTTTCCCCCTTCCTCTTCCCTCTTTTCTCCTCGCCCTGACGAGCTGGTGAGTTGGGAATGGTTTAAAATACCACAATAGCCATGGCAGGACATCAAGAAAGAAAAAGGAACATGGTTTTGAAATACTTTCTGTAAGGCTCCAAGCGCTCAAGTTGATGCTTAACTGACTGGACTTTACCACGCAGCAGTTAGATGATCTCTGCAGCTTTGGGAAATAGGAGAAACTCTGGAGAAGGGTGGGGGGGAAACGGTCTCTGCCACATTGGTCTTTATTGTCTTATGGATTTTATCACAGTATTGTTCTTTATTTCCTGCTATTTATAGGCTCTCATGTTTTGTGCTGCTTTCATGTTTGTGTTATCTGCCTTCCCACGACATGCTTCACCCCAGCCCTTGCCTACAGCTGGATCCATAAAGGCCAGACGAATGGTTTTGAAGGGTACATCAGGGCTCATCTTCTTTCTCTGGGCGATGTGTGCAAACTGCCCTTTTCTGAGGCACTAAGCAACCCAAGATGGGTGATTTAAACAATGGCGGTTGCTCTGCACACTCTTGCATAAAGGAGCTGAGGAGTTTGCCACTGGGCTTTTGGGTATCAAGCGATGACATTCTTTAAGAGCCCCAGCCAGTGATGCTGGGGTTGTTTCCTCTGAAATCCATGCTTTATAATGGATTTAAACCATCAGCCCATCAGTGCGTGACTTCATGATAACTGCTGTGGAAACTTCACCTGAATCATTTTGTAACTCTTGTCTTTGTGCAAGGTACTGCAGAGAGAACATGGCAGAGGGGCTATTCTTGTCTTCATTCCCCGTGATTTAGGGATGTAACTCCACTGACCTGAACTAGCAGACGTGAAGTTAGTTCCAGTTTGAAACAAACAATGAGGTTTGGAAAAGTTAGGTCCCTACCCTAGTAAACATATTGTCTACAAGATGGCTCTAACAGGCTGTGGGGATAGAAATAAAAATGGAAGAGGTGCAAAATAATGATGAAATCACTGAAAGTCAGTGGTTTAATCCCAGCTGCGTCCTTGTACCTCACCCCACAGCAATTTCCAGGTAGCCAAAACAACTCCAGGCATAAGGCAGAAACCAGGCAGCTGGTTTGGTGAGCTGGAACTGAGGGATTTACTCTCAACAACGGTCCCTTTCCTGCACTTAGTGAGTGACAGCGAGCCTCTCGCATTGATCCACAGCTTGCATCACTTCTTTTCGTGGATGGAGCAGCCTGCCTTGGAAGCAACCACACAGCTCAGTGCCAGTAACAACAGGGAAAAACCCTTCACCTAAACAGAGGAGAACAGCAAGCCCTGCTTTGGGACCCTTTCACAATATGCATCCAGCAGCAGCGCCTGCTATGGGGTCCTGGAGAATTACAAAGAATATTAAACGCTTGCTTAAAGATGGAGCTAGGCTTGGCCAGCTTTTGCTCATGGCAATTTTAGGGAAGTTACTCCCACCGTTTTACCTGTGAATGCATGCAGAAGGGCTGCAGAACATGGTTCTTTAGTGCTGCAAGAGCAGCACAAAGGCATCTGTTGGTCAATGAGAGTCATTCTATTTTGCCTCAAATTGTGCCTATTCTGGGAACATCCCTTGAAAGAACCAGCAGAACTTTTCTGTAAGCAGCACAAAGTGCAGGTTTCTTATTCAGACAGTTTGACGCTGGTTTCTGTAGTTATCCTCGACTCCCTGTGTCAGCCAGACTGAAAGAGGAGACATGATGGAAACAGAAAGCATCTATGATGCACCAGATTAAGGAAAGACAAAGCGTGGTGCAAGGAGAATTAAGAGATGGCAAAGCACATGCTCCCTTTGGTGAGTCCTGGTATTCTTCCTAAGGTGATGCTAAGAAGCAAATTTATGTCAAGCCATGAACATCACTAAAGAAAATGCCTCGTCCCCCAAGCACCAGTGAGTACCAAAAGCTGCCTTTTAAAATGTTTAGTGGCCATAACAGTGAAATCATCCATTTTGCCACATGCAAACAATGTGGGGAAACAATGTGGAAAAGCTATGTGGCAATCCTTTTCCAGGGTGGGAGGAAAAAAATTTCACCACTAGGAACTCCGCAACACTGGAAACCAAAGACCAGACCAATTCTTATCCTGTCTGAGAAGCAATTAAAAGTGTGAAACCAAAGGTTTCCAGCAGAGACTGCTGCAGAGGCTTAAAAGATAGTGACTCTGGAGAAACTGCTGTGAAAATCGCCCCAGTCCTCCCAAAAAGTGCTGAGTGCCTTGCTGTCCATGGGGAACAGCATGGATGGGGGTGTCACTTCTCCCAAGCCCAGCAGTTACATTCTCCTTCTGCCCTTTGTTTCAGCTGATGAAAATCCAACGCTCTGTTTTCAGCTCAGTGTCTGGTATGAGCCAACTCCTGTTTATCTCCTGAGACGCACTTTTCAGCGTGTCATCAGATGCCCTCTTGGACACCATCTAAGGCACATTGACAGGTTGCGGTAGTTTTCCAGTCAGACTCTGAAATGGTTATTCACACTTTTATCATGGCAAGATTAGATTATTGTAATTCTTTATTGGCCAGCTTCCCAAAGCGGGCTCTGCACAAACTCCAGATGGTGTGAAATGTGGCCATCAGGATTTGAGTTAAGAAGGGACAGTATCATCCATTCTGTTAAAAACCTCTACCTTGGCAACTGGTTAGACAGCAAATTGATTTCAAAAGCAAAAACCGTCCTTTTCCCCTCTGTGCACAGCTGAGGTCAGGTTTCTGTCAGCAATCTTATGATTCGTTATGGTCTGGAGTATGTTACCCGAGCTCATACTACCTGGTAAATAATTATCTGAGGGGTGATTTCAAGGAGGTGAGGGTAGTTTAAACCTGATTTCCATCTGCTTGGTCTCCTCTAAAGGCTCTGCAAAAGCTGGGCGGGATACTGCAATTACACCCTTTGCAAACATTAGACAAGGGTGTCAGGGAGCGATGGGCCCTCCTGCTCTTACTGCACCAAAACTGCAGCCTGAAGACACTCCCCTCCACAAGAAACTGCTTCCAGGCATAAAGGCAGAAAACCATAGCCCCCTCTTTTGGGCACGGCTGGGGGGAGATGGTGATGCCAACTTGATCCCACAGAGGCAGCCGTGTAAACACAGCGCATCCCTAAAGCTCTTCTAAATTGCAGGTGGCTAACGTTGTCCCTTCTAACCCCGGTCTGAGCTGCCAAGGGGACACCCAGACAGTGTCCAACCTCCTGCTTCTGCCTTTAATGCTGCGTGGCCCCATCAGAAAACACAGGCTGCTGGTACGTGTTCTTGTATGCCACCTTCCACTTGTGTAAACAGTGACTACACAAACAATTGATAGGATAATAACTGGCTTCATACAGACCAGTACAAATAAAACCTTCCGGTGTTTTGGGCTTTTGTCTTCTTAGAACTTTCATTTTCTGGAAGAGCACAATACGAAAGGTGTACTCCTTCATACTTGATTCATTTTTGTATTGAGCCCAAGAGTTAAGACCTTCCCTGATTTAGCTCACGGTGGCTAAATTCCTACAGGCCTTTCATGCAAGGGAAAAGTCTTGGGCAGGGTCTAGTAAAGAACCATCATTTGACTTGTTTTTATTAACTGGTATTTACAAAGCAGTATGTGATTTGCTGCATAAGAGGGAGAAAGGCTGGGGACAGCTTTTGCTGTGCAGTGGAATGGCAAACACAGCGTACTCTGAGCTGTTTACCTTCCCCGTCACTTCTGCAGGGAACCTGTGACCTGCCACTCATGGACGTGGATATAAAAGCTCATAGTGTTTTGGTTGTTTGGTTTGTTTTTTCGTTAGTGCGAGCCAGCTGACACAGACTGTTTGCTTTGGGAAAACAACCAAACCCTTTTGTTTTGCATGAAGGGGGTGAAAAATAAAACCCTGTATATAAAGAATTGTACTGACTCTGCAAAGAGCTACTGCATAAGGAAGAGAGAAAGTGGTGGTCAGCTCTGGGGTCATGCTGATTGTCATTTTAAGCCTACAGTTTCAGAAATCACCATTTCAGAACATCACCATGTCAGAAATTCAGAAGCCTGGGGAAGCTGTTGAAGACACAAAATATTTCCCTATATGGATAAAAATACGTCACTAAGAAGAAACAGCCATGTGAAAGAACAGGCAAAATCAGGATGGTTTACCCAAAATCATGAGAATTTGGAATTCAGATACAATAAGATACTGGTGGTTCTCTGTTCCTTAATCTTAGCTCATCTGCACTTGCCATGGGACCAGGAAGCATACAGGGACCTTCAGTAACACTTTTATACACCCACTATGTCATGCTGGAGCGGATGGCTGGCCATCCTAACACAGGAGAGTTAGTGGGAATGGCTTCAGGATTACTGCAGCTTGTGCCACCTTGAGAAGAGCATCCAGGGCAGGTGTTACTGCAGGCTAAAACCAGCACTTCAATACACACCTGCCTCAGTGCTGCCTCAGGTATGGTGCCACCTGTGAGATGCTGAAACAGACCCATCAGTCACAGGTATCCATCCATCCCATTCCCAAGCTTCTCCAAACCAGGAGACCACTCAGCTGCTGAGTGAAGGTGCCAGCCCATCTCCTGCCAGTTCTGAGGGTACAGCCTGAGCTTTAATCTGGAATTACAAAGGATCTTTTGATTTCCCAACATCTCATTATAAAGACAAATTTTATCAGTATTTGTTCAGCTGAATCACTTCACCAGTGGGTAGGCTTGAGTTGTCTGAATATAGGCATCTAGAGCTATTTTAAAAGCTTGTGATCACCAAAGGCACCTGCAGGGCTGGCAGGTAAAATGCAGGACCTACAGGAGACCCACATCCTCTTTTAGGGACATATGGAGCACATGTGGGACACATGGAGGCACTGTAGTATATCACAATATCTTATATAGTGCCAGACGCATATGGGTAGGCAACTCAACTGCCTCCTATGGGAATCAGCCAGATGTCTGGAGAGAATCTGCTCCCAGGCTTCTTCTGCTGCTGAGAGCTGAGCCACAAATGCATTTTATGCATTTCAGAAAACTGTCCAACAGGAGTGCCGGGAAAGGTAACGCCTGCCTATTTTAGGTAGAAAATCACATACAACCTACTTGTATCTCTGCTTGTGGGCTTTATTCTAGTAGGAGGTCAGGAGAAAGGTCTCCATGACTCCAGCTACCATGGCCTTGAGCAGCTGAGCAACCTGAGCCAAGTCTCCATGCACCAAACATCAATCCATTCAGCACATGTATGTGACGGTGATAACTATCTGATGGGCCACATGATAGACCGGAGAATCAGACAGCAAACCTCACCCTCAGTGTGTCACATAGCCCACCGGCCCAAACACAAGCCATTTCAAGCCAAGTTCTGTACCAGATAAAAGGAAGGCTCTCTTGACCAGATAAACAGCATAAGTAGGTACTGAGACCCTCAGCTGTGAACAATAATGCTCAATATGCCAAGTAGTTTAATCTGCAAGTGTATAATCTCCTGTTGTTGTGTAGCTTTCAGGCATCCTTCCATGTTCTAAAGTCTCCTGATAAACTTAGAGAGATTTGTTTCCAAAGAACCCATATTCCAGTGATTCATAACATAAAGCATCACGTTATGAACTCTAGCTACCTGACAACAGCCAAGAATGAAAGGTCTCAGATATCCCTACAGAGCTGCCTTTGAATAGCTGGGGAAAAGCACATGAAAAAGTTGCAGGCTATATTCTCTATATACCACCACTGCAAACATAAGCATCAGTGACTACTCAAACCTCAGGTTATTTGCAAATAACCTGCTGAAGGATAGGAAAATAAATAGATCATGAGCATTCATACAGAGCCTTTAATTAGAGAGAAGAACTTGGTGCTCTGCGTAGGAAGGCCATATCTTCACATGGTGCAAATCAACGCAGCTCATTATGGAATTACATCAGTTCGTGCCAATGGGGATTGGGTCCAGGTATGCATACAAGGATGTCTGCTTTACCATGGAAACACAACACCTAAGCGAGGGACCACACGAGCAGCTTAACAGCAACTGTATTAATACTTGACAGGGCAGGAAAGAAAAATGAAAACAATTGCTCTAATTGAAACTACGGGGGGTGTGTAAGTAGGGCAGAATGCACAGTAATTACCTGAGTTGGAGTTGAGCCAGAACACCAACACTAACGCTCCTGCTCTATGGGACTGCGAGGGAGCCTAAATAAACAGGATTTTGGTTTTCCATCTTTGGCTAAAATGGTTGTTTACACAGAAACAGAGAACTGTGTAAAAAGACATGGTGCTCAAGTCTGAGGAATGAAGCGGGGCTGCAAGCTGAGGAACTGAATTTCAACCCACGCTTGCACCAAATAGCAAAGAGATGTGGTGCTCCCTGGGAGAAACGTTTCCTGTGTGGACAGTGGATCTGTGGATGGGCACAGCTTTGTCCAGCTACGGAGAGGACACGCCAGGTTACTGCAAATGAAATCAAGGCTCTGTTTACATGAGTGTCAACATGAACTTTCTGGATATCCTCAGGCTGGAGGTGATACGTGCTTCCTCCCCCACAGCTCTGCAGGACTCCTGTCCCCTACCCCCTCTGCCTCGCTCACCTCCCTGCAGTCGACTTGCCCTATGGCCACCCCTACATCTTCCTCACAGCCACTACCAGCAGCCCCAGGCCCTGCTCCTCACTCCCCACCACATCCTCTCCATATTACCTGCAAAGAGAGGCAAGCCTGCATGGAAAGCTGTCCAGAGACCAGTTCCTAGAAAGGTCACTTCCCACAGTCCAGTGGATTCCCAGGCATGAGGCGCATGAGAAGCACGAAGACAGCAGTTAATATTAAAATGAGGTTCCACTGGTAGCACAGGTCGGGGGTAACCTGGCCTGGTGGGACCTAGGAGTCAGCTTAAAGTATCAGTTGAGAAGCAGGTATAGCATCTATGGGAAAGACTAGATGAAGTACTGGAGGAAAGAAGGTCCTTTGCTGAGGAACGAAGCTCCTTTGCTGAGGAACAGCTGATGGGCAATGGCTTGCCCAGTGATCCCCATTCATGGTCCAACAAGCGTGTCTTAGTCATACAAGAGAGGAACAACTACAGGCGTCTGCCCCATCATCAGCCATTGCTTCATGACTGTGCCAGCTCTGCCAGCAGTAGCATCCACAGCCAGCTGCCAAGCCTGGGTTACTGAGCTGCAAGTCCTGCACGCTACCAACGCACACGTCTGAACCGGTGACCCACAGGTTCTACAGACCATCACAAATCCCCCGAGACATACAGCTCCCCACAGCCTTGCAGGTTGTTTTTAGTTAGACAAATCTAAATGGCTGCCACAAAAGCTTAATCTCTTTCCAGCCACACTCACGCTGAGTGTCAATAGGAAAAAGTCCCATGAATACGCTTGATAATTACAGAGCCGTGGCTGTAGCAAAGAACAAAGTATAATGCAGGCTTGAATACTCAGGAAATTGACTGCTGATATGTTTCCATTCATTGTTTTGTTCTCTGTTCTCAGTGTTATATTAAAATCTCCTACTAAGAATGAGCTTTCTTGTTTAATGGAACTTGTCAGTTAGAGGAAATCTGCTCGAGCTGTTTGATCTATTCTTTAAAATAATATTAATTGCAAATTTAGCACACGTCCCTATCTTAGTTAGCAAATCAATTGAAAACTACAGCTGATATTTTTAAAACTATTTGTTGCCCACAAAAAGTCATGGCCCATCACTTCCTAACTCTAAGGCATTCACCATCCCCTTGCTCCGACTATTCAGTCCTGGCTATTCATTAGATATGTTGATCAATCGTACCAGTCACCTGACATTGTTTTCCTGACTCCATTAGTGAAAAGTGAGAGCAGTGAATAGCAAATAGTAAACACGGCGTGAATCCCTGGTCATGAGAAAATTCATGAAACTTTGCAATTTGTGAGCATTCTCATAAAATCCTGACAACCACATCAACTTATTCAAGTGTGACCGCACGTCTATAGGAAATCATGCTCAGTGCTTCTGTCTGCCTCTCTGTTAATGGAACTAGCTGTCTATTTTGATTCCATGTGACTCCTAATTAAATACTGAATTTGCATGTTTGCTATTCATCCTGATTCCCAGCATACGCACTCACAATAACAAATCTTAACTTCAGGCTCTGAAGCTGATGTACAGCTGAATCTGGATTTCCAAAGTCCTACAGTTCAATGATATTCAAGTCTGGAGGTTTCACTTGGTTCCTTGCAGACATAAAAGAACCATTTAGAAAAATCAGATGCAGTGGCCAGTTTAGACTCTATGTAAATCTGTAGGATTATTTTCATTTGCTGGTTCTGAACCTTCAGTGAAAATCTGCAAAAATGGGTTGCATTGGGTGGCTCACAGAAACAATATTTCTTTTGTGAATGTCTTCCTGCTTCCAATTATATCAGAATGACGGAAGAAAGGGGAAATAGCCGATTCCAGGGTTCATATAATTAGATATAATACACTCTATCATCATCAGTGCTCCATGCTTTTCTTTAGGCAGTCTCAAAGACATTCAGAAATGCTCAGAAACCACTGTTCACGTCAGCATGATCATAAGTGCCACCACTTTTAGGAATTTGACTTTACAGAGAAGTAGTGGCATGAGTGGCATGAGCCCCCTCCTCGAGAGGCAGCGGCATCAGCTCTGGAGGCAGACCCCGAGCATCCTCCCTTCCCCTCCACCTTAACAACTCTGGCAGGCACCAGGAGATGCCTCCCTTCTCTGGTGACAGCAGGTTTGATTATACCTGTGCCTATTGATGTAATTTGCTTCACCTTGGCCTTGCTAAAAGCACTGCCCTGGTGCTGCACACCCCCGTCAGTCCTGCAGTGCTGTTTGCTGACACCCAGCAGCAACTGCGGACCAGGGGCAGCGAGATGCCCCAACAAAGGGACCTCACTGATGGGACGTGCCTCAGCCATGACTGTTCGTGTGGCTGAGGGAGCCTGAGCTCCCTGCCTACATACCGTTTCTGGATGTGTACCACCCTCCTCTGCTCCATCCCCCCTGTGCCTGACTAATTCAGGCAGCTCAAGTCACAGGTAATTCCTCTAAAATAAAACCATTCCTCCCCCGCCCTCATCCTTTCTTCAAACAAGGGCAGAATTGTTCAAAACAACCCAAGGGAAGAAATCCAAATAGGAGGTGACCTCCTTCCAACCCTCTGCGCTGGGGGCCGAGGTGTGGCCCCCCTTTACCCCCCCCTCCTGACAAGCTCCAGGGGTCATTCCAGCACCCCTGTCTCACTCCCTCCCACGCGCGGGTGCTCTCCCGTGGCCCATGAAGAGGGCTCTGTTCCCCGGCGTGAGTCATGGCCCCGGGCTGCGGGACGGTGACATCAGCCCCAGCGCAGCCCTCGGCGGGGCCGAGCTGCCCCTCCGCCTTTCTTTGGAGCTTTGTGCCGAGTATAACGGCCGGGACTGTTCCTGCGGGACCATTCCTCGGGGAAAGCGAGGGGCCGGGAGCATGGCTCGGCATGGATCTGTTGAGGGGGATGCCATCCGGAGGAGGAGCAGCAGCAGCAGCCCTGGTTTTCACGCCTGCTCGCGGGCAAACCTTCTTCCCGGCATCCCTGGAGCGGTGCTGCAGGCTCGAGCCTTGGGCGGCTGTCGCTACCTGTGCCACTCACCCTGGGACACCGGCACATGCTGCAAACACCTCTTTATTTGACGGTGTTGGCACTTCATCTGAGACCGGGACGAAGAGGGCGCAGCTGGTTTTCAAGACTGCTTTAAGACTACAATAAGAGCTCTTTATGGGCTTAAAATTGCTGCTCTGCAAGGCTGGCAAATCATTTCCCTTTTCCCAGAAAGCTGCTTTGTAGTACCGCGGGAAAGTCAACCCTCCGGTGTTGCAGGCTGCTCCAGCAGCAGTGCAGTCCCGTACCTCTGACCAGAGGGTACTGCAGGGATTTTGGTCAAGGGATTGAATGACTTTATGACCTTGATGGATGCACAGAGTCAGCTCAAGAGCACTCAGCTGTACAAACAGAATGTTGCCACCTCCGTGATAAGAGGGGAGGGTGCCCATGCCAGGGCAGAGGAGGGGAGACGGAAGGATTCAGCAGATAATGACAAACTGGGGGCACGGCTCCAGCTCTGGGCTTGCCGTTTCGGGGAGATAGGCACCCCATGTGCTTTGGGCCAGTCCCCTTCCCTCTGTGGCAGGAGTAGCCAGGCTGGTTTGCCAGGGCTTTGATATAAGCAAGATGCATAATGAGGCATTTTTTCTGCCTGTTTGCTAGCGTTGCTAGAGATTAGAGCCATGGCAGAGTAGTTTGCTCACCTATGGACTCAAGCTACACCAGCAAAGCCCTCTCCATGTCTAGTGAGGAAGGGTGCCGGGTGAGCTCCCTCAATCTGACATTGCTTTTAAACTGCAATAAGGCAATAAGGCAATTACACAGAGAGGCCCAAACCAAACTCCTCAGTTCCAGTGCAAGGGGAGTTCTGCTTTTACTCTGAATCATTGATCTGAGCTCACTATTTTGGTCCTGTTTGAGGGTTAGACTACAACTCCGACCTGCAGCTCTGCTTTAGATTTGACTGAACCTCCATGAAAAGGCCAACTACGTTTATGAGATCCCAGCACAAGAGATGAGAAACACCTGACGGCTGCTCTTGCTTTCTGAGGCCTTTTCCGTCCACGAGACTTCAGTACCCTGAATCCAAGTCCTTTCCCCAGTTTGTCCTTCAACCCTGGCTACATGCTCTGTAGCCAAATAACATCCCCCTTTTTTTTTCCCCCTTCTGGAAGCAGAGCAGCTGTTCTGTTTTGCTGCTGAATGAAGCAATGTTTTACCGGCTACGGTTTACTGATTTGCAGATTTTGGTGGCAACGCTGTCACAGAATTCCCACCACCAGCCCCTGCCCGTGTTTCCCCCCAGCCACACAACACTCCGGCCTTTCAGCTGGGCCACTGCAGTTGCTCCCAGGGGCCGTGATGATCGGGAAGGAAAGTGCTCTAGTTGACACAAATTGCAGAAACGAAAACGAAACCAAACCAACAACAAAAAAGAAGAAAACAAAATCCTTCCTATTTTACAGGCCATTTTGTTCAAGGTTTTTAACCCCTATCAGTTCCTGATGCAACGTGCTGCAGGGTCACACGAGGAGTTATTTGGGCACAACTGGGAGAGGGTAAGCTGGAGCCAAATGGTGGGAAAAAAAAAAGTCTGGGATGGGAACACCTCAAGGTAATATTACTACTAAAGCTTCCTTGTCCTCAAACCATGGCCAGGGTTTCTTATCTCGGACTGGCATTATCCACGAGATCACCATAACTTTCCAGTAAACAGTCAATTCATTTCACAATTTATACATCACTGCACAACCCCCACATACCAGAGAATTAGTTCTACAGAATCCTCTAGGGCCTTAAAAGGATCCTCAGGCTTCAGTTTTCATTTTTAAATGAATACAAGCATTCAACCAAGCTGTAAACTATTAAAGCGAGACACCACTTCAGTGATAAACAAAATATTTTCCTAATAATTCACTTAATTGTCCCTTTTGGGGACCTGTGCCTTTGGAATGGGACATGCTTTGGGATTCCAAATAACACAAATAATAACAACACCAGCAGCACATTCTATTTTACTGAACAAACCAGTGATATACCAAAAGGCTCGTGGAACATTATCACTGGCAGTGCAGGAGTGTGGGCGGGAAGCAGGAGGCTGCAAGAAGAGACAGATAGAACGGCTCCTACATGCGACTCTCCCCTCTGTGCTGCTATTTGCCTTTTGCTCAAGAAGCGCAGCAAATATATTAACACCCGCATGAAAAATGAGCTGAGGTAATGCCATGTATGAGCATGTGATCAGTCCCGCTGCCACAAATGTTTTCCCTCTAGGTCCGCATCTGAATCTCCCTCAGACTGACTCACGCTGCAGCCGCGTACGTCACTACTACCCGGCAGCGTCAGACTCTCATTTGTTTCCTTTTGGAACGGGATGTTCTATAATAGCTCCAACTCCCACTCGACAGTTTATGAAATTGCAGTTCTTTCACATACCTCCTTTGTTCCTGAGCAGCGAGGAGTTTTCAATTTGTTTCCAAGGTGCTAAAACAGGAGCAGAGAGTGGCCTGAGCTCAGGGATGCCTCACCCGAAACTCCTAACAGGATGCGCCTGTTAATAGGATGGAGGCGTGATGGTTCTCAGTGCACTGTAGAGTTTGTTCTTCAGGGAGACAAACGAGGCACAGTGCAGAACTGTTGCTTCTAGGGTCAGCCCCATGTCTCATTCACGAGGCTCCTTCTCTGGCAGCCAGGGAGAGGCTGTCACTTAAATGGAAGCTGAAGCTCTGGACATGCTGATGGAGCCATCAAAGCAGAACCAGCTCTGCTTCAGAGTGCCTCGCCATGATGGTCAGACACGCAACAGGCTTTTCAGCTCTGGCTAGTTCGATCCTCTGTTCCTAAAATGCTAATCTGCATCTGTGTCTTAGTCTGGATGGGGAGTGGGCTTCAGAAGCGAATCCCTGACTTGCTGTGCTCTGCTTTCATACTGCGGCAGTTTCAGAGCTCAGTCTATAGGACTAAGCTAGTGCTAGTCTCAGGTTAAACACCCCAAGTGTCAACAGTATAGACATGGAATCCTCAGCACCAACCAGTTTGTTCTGCTGGTTGGGTGCTCCTGTTATACCAAACTACCAGCTACTACTGCTTACTACTTGCCTTTTGGGGCCAAAAGTCCCGGAGTTGTTGGATCCCAGCACACAATTGCAAAAGGAGGAATGTGATGTGGTTCCAAGGGTGCAGCAGAAGGGAGGAGGCTACAGTTCCCTAGGGATCCCTGCCCGTGTAAAGACCAAGATCATCAGGATACACTCATAATGCTGCCAAGTTTCCTGCAGGCAACTGATACAAAAGGACAGAACCAAGGGAGTAGAGGCCAAAGAGCAAAAGAGTGCAAAAGATGATCTCATTTTTTCTGCTTACTTTTGGGATGCTGCTATGATTCAAGGCAGGCTAAAATGGGTTTGTCTTCACACTGGTTGCACAGTAAAGTGGACGCATCACTATTCAGAATCCAGTGTCCCCAGCTCCAGCTGCTGCTCCCCTATTTATCGAAGAGTTTTAACCAAATGATTACTTCCTACAGGTGCAGCCATTCCAAAAGAAGAAGACAATGCCAGCTTCAGGTGTGGTAAAATCAGTATTCCTGGCATTCTTGAGAGAAGGTTTATCACTTATTATCTGCCACTTGGAATAAAATGGGAAGCTTAAAGATGATCTAGAGAGAATTTAGAAAAGCGAGGCTTGTATTTGCAAACTGCTCATAGCCTTTCTCTGAGAAACAGAAAAGTTCCTGAGGCTGGTCTCTGCAAGAAGATGGCCTAAGAGTCTCTGGAGATGTTTATTTTGACCTCGTGGACCTTTGTCCAATGTACATTCATTGGGGTTAAATAAATAAGCATTAACAAACCCAAAGCTGCAGACCTTCCACTGACCCGCACTGAGCCAAGACCTTAAGAAAAGAGGCTTAAGTCACGTTTATATTTCCTTTGACCTAAAGACCAAGCACAACTCAGCCCCATCCTAACTATTGCATGAAAAGATCTTTATGGCTGCACTACCTTGCATTCAGCTGCCTGAGAAACCTTTAGAAACCACTGCAAAGGCAGATCATCACAGCCTGGCATTCCCTGCTTGCTGCAGACACCTTCACATGCAGCACAGGCTGGGGAGAGCAGTCAGCGCCCCAGCCCCGACTTATTTTGGTGACAGCCCTCAGGAATCCTCCTGGTGCTGCCTGGGCAGCTATAGGTAACGCTGCAGTGCAGGAATAACATTGCTCAGGCTCTCAGTGCCGGCCCTCGAGCTTTGGCAGCCGTCAGGACAAAAGACAATCTATAAAAGCAAGTCATTATAATCTTACAGACATCACCTATACCTTTACCTGGACTTACCTGGATTGATGTGGAAGGCAGTGTTTCTCTTGACATTCAAATCGAACCCGTGCACTAAAGAATACGAGGTTTCTCGTACACAGGGTATTGTTCTGGATTTCGTATTTCTTCGGGGTTGTCTTGGCAACGAAGAGGGTTTGCCGCTAGAGGTGTGTGAAACACTGGGCAACAAAAAGCAAAATGACTCCCACTTGTTTCATTCCACCACCCAGTTAAACCAAACTGCTGTGATGTTATTAGTGTGCTGTGTGTCAGGAGGGGTAGCACTAATCAGCACGAGCCCTCTCCCTACTTCCCCCCCCCCCCCCCCCCCCCCCCACCTGTGAGTCAGGACAACTCTATTAAAGGAAGCTTTTATTGGAAGCTGTCAATAGAGAGAGAGGTAGACAACATGCAGATGGTGAGGACACAGTGGGAAAGAGTTTGCATCCTGGGTCTGCATAAATGGTCACCAACAGGGAGAAGACCATTTTTCCTGGAGAACAGAGGGATACTGAGGAAAGAATAGTATTTGAGCAAGAGGTAGGTTTGCCTGATTTCACCTTCTCTCTAATTAAAACTAGGATTCAGAGTCCACTCAAGCTGT